>NW_026712260.1:127576-254078 GCF_030504385.1 Musca domestica | reverse complement strand
AAATAATTCCGGTAAATAATGTCGCTATAATCATCAAAATACCGCATATCGGGAGGTACCGGTATATGGGGCTATACGAAAACGTGGATCTACATGGCCCATTTTCAATACCAAAAGTCTTGCAGACATAATATAAATTTTTATCAACTTACTTCATTTCGTTCGGAAGCTAGAGTGATTTCCACAGACAGATTGATGGACAGACGGACTGGCATTGCTAAATCGGTCTAAAATGTGTATTTCGAGATGTTACAAACGGAATGACAAACTTAATATGCCCTCCATACTATGGTGTAGGGTATAAGAAGGATCAAAATACTGAATACTCGGAGGTACCGTTATGTGGGGGCTATACAACGTGTATATAAAGACAATGTTCCTCCAATGGAGCTAAAACCCATTATGACCTACAAATTCTTAGACAAATTTGTGGAAAATGTGACAAAAATCTTAAAAAAAAAAAAAACAATTATGGGGAGGTTTCGTTATACGGGGCTATATAAAAACGTGGACCTATGTATACAATGTTTCGCTACCGGAGCTAGAACCCATTATGACCCACAAATACCAATTTTTAGACAAATCCGCTAGAAAAATGTGGCAGAAATCATCAATATACCGAATATCGGGAGGTACTGTTATATGGGGACTAAACCAAACGTGAACCTATATATACAATGTTTAGCCACCGGAACAAGAACCCATTACGACCTACAAATACCAACTTTTAGACAAATCCGTGGAAAAATAGGATCTTACCTTTCGAAATACTAATTTCACTCAGGAAGAGAAAAATCGAGAATCGTCCATTTTTCCCTATTGAGTGGAAGTAAAATTGTCGCGAAATCGCGCAGATTCTTTTCTATTGTTGTATTTGTAATTATGTGCATTTTCTCAACGGACAGTTGCAAACGAAGCAGAGCCAAACAGGTTACAGAACATTATAGACAATCTTTACCAACAACATAAATGATAATGTTATTGCTCTTGTTGTTTTTGTTCACAATATCTACCGGCACTTGCTTCTTGACTTTTGACACGATCCCCAAAACAAAAGCAACAATATCTTTCCTACATTAAATTTTTGCCTAATTTTGAGCATTTCGAGATTATCTCTCGAGGGCTATCACATGAAACAAAAGTGTTGTTGTTCGCGTTTAGCTCGCGAGTAAAAACAGGAATCTTCTATATTTATAAAAGAGGAAAATGTTTGTATGTTTGTTTGTAATTGATGGACTCGAAAACCGCTGAACAGGTTTTTCTGAAAATTTCCATGTATACTAAAACATCACTTGAAAGTAACATAGGCTATATACATTTTTGAAATTCCACTTGGAAGTGGAGATATGGCATCAGAATCAGAGGTACCTCCCAAAAAATCAGATTTGGAATGCGTAACGGAATTTGGAACAAAAATAAATTTGCCAAATTATATTGAAATCGGTTCAGATTTGGATATAGCTCCCATATATATCGGCCGATTTCAAACATTTGATGCACCAAACTCGCTATGTATCCCCAATTTCAATGAAATTTGGAACGAGTAATTGATTTTGTCTAAAAACATTATTTCCCAAATTATATTGAAATCGGTTCAGATTTGGATATAGCTCCTATATATATTTTCGGCCGATTTCATGTATTTGGTGCACCAAACACGATGTGTATCTCCAATTTTAATGAAATTTGAAATAAATAACGGAATCGGAAACAAAAATAAATTTGTCAAATTATATTGAAATACGTTCAGATTTAGATATAGTTCCCATATATATTTTCGGCCGATTTCAATGAAATTCAGAATGTGTGATTGATTTAAATCGGTTCAGATTTGGTACACAAAATAAATTTATCAAATTATATTGAAATCGGTTCAGATTTGGATATAGCTCCCATATATATCGGCCGATTTCAAACATTTGATGCACCAAACTCGCTATGTATCCCCAATTTCAATGAAATTTGGAACGAGTAATGGATTTTGTCTAAAAACATTATTTCCCAAATTATATTGAAATCGGTTTCAGATTTGGATATAGCTCCTATATATATTTTCGGCCGATTTCATGTATTTGGTGCACCAAACACGATGTGTATCTCCAATTTAATGAAATTTGAAATAAATAACGGAATCGGAAACAAAATAAATTTGTCAAATTATATTGAAATACGTTCAGATTTAGATATAGTTCCCATATATATTTTCGGCCGATTTCAATGAAATTCAGAATGTGTGATTGATTTAAATCGGTTCAGATTTGGTACAAAAATAAATTTATCAAATTATATTGACATCGGTTCTGATTTGGATATAGCTCCCATATATATCATCGGCCGATCTCACAAATTTGATGCACCAACACCAGTGGAATTCGGAGGTAGAGACGAAATTTGGTACCAAAAAAAAAAAAAATTGCCAAATTATATTGAAATCGGTTGAGGTTTGAGTATAGCTCCCATACAAATATTCGGCCGATTTCATGTATGTTATGCACCAAACACGATATGTATGTCCGATTCCAATGAAACTCAGTATGTGTGGCGGAATTTAGTTACAATAATAAATTAGACAAATTACATAGAAATCGGTTAAGATTTGGATATAGTTGGTAGACCAAGCTATTTGTTTGTTTACGCATTCAAGTATTACAATAATTAAGATTTTTTAATTTTTGAATTTGTTTTAGTTTTGTTTTTAAACAACAAATATTCGTATATAAAATTTTCAATGCATATAAAATCAAAAGGGGTAGCGAAGCGCACCGGGTTCAGCTAGTCTGAGCTATAAAGCGGACACCGTCAGCTACTAATTTTAACAAACTCTTACCATAATGTGTATCATAATGTACTTAGCTCTATACAGCGTTAAACGTGGAACTTTCCTGATCTGGCTGAATAGAAGGAGCCTCTCAAAACTTATCGTAGTATTAACAGAGCACTGTACTTTGCAATTCATTCTTAAATTTCGTTTTGGGAGGTTCCCAAAATCGTTTCCGTAGCTGTGAAAAAAACGGGAAAAACGTGACATCAAATATGGATATCACCCTAAAATTTTGTGCCAAAATCGCCTATTTGAACCACAAAATTTAGACAACACATAACACATTTAATGTCGTTAGAAATTCTAATTGTATATATTTATTTGCATATATATTTATTTGCCCATCACGATTTGGTTTCTTGAATAACAAACTATGACTCATTATCACCCTTCATTGACTTTATTCAAATGAATGCGGCTTATTGTGACAAAATTAAAATTCAATATTCAACACCAATGTCAGTTTTTTTATTGTCCGATCTGTGCATGCGATAAAATTTAATTTGCGCTCAAAATTTCGAAGAAACAATTTAAATCAATATTTAAAAATATATTCACATAATAACCGATAATGGGTTGAAAACAGACGTGATGGCGTAAACAAGGAATAAATATTATCTGAGATGGATCATTAAAGCAGGTAGTTGATGAACGGCACTGAATTAAGAAAAAAAAAAACAAAGTAAGGAGAGCATTGGTCGGCTAAGGGATACCTTATTAATTACTTAAGGATTTTATATTTAAGTCATATCTAATCGGAGGATTGGATTTTCTTGTATGACTATATTTAATAGATGTTTTTCTTTTTGTATTTAAGTCCATTTTTATTGGATAATAAGCTCAACTCAAAAGAGAAAACTGTCAAATATTCATCAACAAATAACCTTCGCCTTAGTACGGAAAATTTTTCAGATTTTCTTCATAAAATATTAGTTGACCCGGTCCGAGTTTCTACCCCTAAGTTTTAGTGTTTAATACACATTTGTAGAAAAATAATTATTTAATAGTACAATTGATTTATTGAGCTCTGTTTGAAAAAAACCTATACTCTGTCAAAAAAAAAAAAAAATAATAATAATAATAAAATGCAACAAGATTATTGATGTTTTTGTTGTTTCATGGGGCTATATTATTCACGATAAATGATTGGATTTTTAAATGCACACGAGTATCACTTCTTCAATATCCAATAAAGTCTCCTTCAAAATGTATATTTTCTGAAGTTTCACCGACACGGTAGAAATTTCTAAATAAACACCAACAACATACAACTCTTTACAGGTTTTTATACCGTCCTACTTTAAGTCCTTTGAGTGTCCTCATCAAATTTTCCAGCCACATTACCATAAATTAGTATTATAAAGTTATTTTGATTTCGTAACGTTTAGGTAGTTAGTAAACATAACTCCTCTTTTATAATCTCCACAATGAAAAACAAGTAAAAAAGCTGTAAGTTCGGCCGGGCCGAACTTTTAATACCCTCCACCATTTGGTACAATTTTGGCAATTTCCAAAAAAAAAAAAAATAAATAAATAAATAAAATCCGTTTAAAATTCTGTTAAAATCCTAAAAATACCGAATGCTTATACGACGATGTAGTCCTGCATAGGCAACTTTTGTCATAAGTTATTACAATATTTAAATGCGAAACTTGAAGAAAAATCTGTTTATAATGTAGCTAAAATCATCAAAATACCGAATATAGGGGTTACCGTTATATGGGGGCTATACGAAGGCGTGGACCTGCACAGACTATTTTCTGGTATGGTCTGAAGTATCTATTACGAACTTCACATGCGAAATTAGAAACAATCCCGGTAAATAATTTCGCTAAAATCATCAAAATACCGAATATCGGGGGATACGGTATATGGGGGCTATATGAAGACGGGGACCTACATGGCTCATTTTTTGACTTAGGATGTAGTATCCATTACGAACTTCAAATACCAAATTTGAAACGATTTCGGTAAATAATGTCGTTAAAATCATCAAAATACCGAATATCGGGGGGAATATATATACTTTGTTGGGTCTGACATGAGTATTTCGAGGAGTTACAAACGGAATGACAAAATTAATATACCCTCCATAGTATGGTGGAGGGTATAAAAATGAGGATAGATTTTTATACCCTACAGACTTTAAGACACCTAGAAATATTGGTCCCATTCTTATATTGCAGAGGCATTTTTCTATCTCGCCGAGATGAGTCGATCTAGCTATGTGTGTCCGTCCGCCTATTCACGTTAACTTGTAATCACACTACAGATACAGAAAATGGTCTTTAAATATGTAGGGTTTAAATGGACCAGAAACAGAAAATTTTCATATTTTGAAATTGCTTCACAGATTATAATTAGGGGTAATATAAAGGTGTGAAATGGGCCATATCTTTTGTATGAAAAATACCAACATTTCCATTCAACCGCCAATATTTTTATACCCTCAGCCATATATCTAGAAAGGGTATATATCATTTGATACGGCCAAAACGTGCCTCATCGAAATAATGGTTTTAGGCCCTAGGTCTCTTTGGACTAAATCCGTTTCAGGACATTTGGAATCGATAAAGCGACGTCCGCCCGTCCGTCTGTCTGTCTGGCCGGTGCGCACGTTAACTCTCGAAGGGAGTATTCGATTTGATCCAAACTTGGTACACCGTAAAATTTTTGTCAAACTTAGATCGAGTTTGGAGATGGGCAATATCGGTCGACTCCGCACAGAACGACAAAGGATTATCCGATTTTGATCCAACTTTGCAAGTCCTAATATTTGCCTCAGTTCTAGGTGCGAAAATGGACAATATTGGTCCACTCCATCATGTACCTCCACCACAAAGGGTCAAAATGTTGAATAATTATAGCTCTTTTAAAATGTGAAGTTAGAGTCCAATCGCCTTCATATTTCACACATCACAATATTTTTATTAACCCAAGGTCTGGTGTGAAGATGGAATATATGGGTCCACCTCTTCTAGTACATCCACCATAAAGACTCAATATTTTGAATATCGCTGATGTCCATGAAAAGCAAAATTAACATCCTATTGCATTCAGACTTGGCACATCTTAATATTTCTCTCAACACAATATCTGTTATAAAAATGGTAGAGGTCGGACTATTCCTTCTGGTACTTGCCCCACAAAAGGCTCAAAGTTCTGAGTAACCAAAACGATTATAACAAGTAAAGAAAGTCCTAAAGTCGGGCGGGTCCGACTTTATGATACCCTAAACCACTTTGCTAATTAAAAGTTTTTATGGGACAGTTCAACCATACACGCTATGATTATAATTATAATTTAAAGTTCAAAGGACTAAATATGCCGAAGCATTTGTATCTTTTAAATTCGGAATTGTATTGCCCATTTGGTGCATAATTAATTCGAAATCAGATAAAGATATATATGGGAGCTATATCCATATCTGAACCGATCTCGATAAAATTTGGGAAAGATATTTCTGAGCTGTATTTGATATATTTCCATGAATATCGTTGTTACGGAGTGCATATTACGGCTGTGGGTAACAAATACAACAAATCGGATGAACAATATATATGGGAGCTATATCTATTTCTGAAACGATCTTCTTCAAATTTGGAATACTAGCTTCTAGACTCAATTCGGTCGTATGTGCCAAATTCCACCCCATTTGGGCAAATATTAGACGTTTGGTGCACAATCAAAGGTAAACAAAGACATAATACCCTGACCACCTTGTTGTGTAGGGTATAAAAACTTAGCATACATCATTTACATCACATTAGAAGCAACAATATTTATGGCAGCTATATCTGAATCTCACTAAATTTTGATATAATTTGGTGAAAGTATTTCCAAGAAGTTCTAATTGTCTCATACCGAAAATACAGCTGTATCTGGACTGAGATTACCAAAAATTATGTTAGGGTTTCGTCCGAAAGGGTTGGCTAATATTGTACATTTCCTATCTGACCTAAGTTTGATATAAATATTACAATGTGCCAGACCTGGCCCATATCGATCACTTCCTGTACTTTATTTGAAAAATGTGATAATTTTTTGAAAATGTTCCAAAGTGCGCTATGTCTCAGATACGGGAGACCGAAGCAAAATTAAAAATTTTACTGAATGAAAGCAAAAAATGTCGGAAACAGCATCAAATTTTAGAATAAGTTTAGATTTGTTCCAAGTGGTCACGTTAGGCACGAATTATGGCCTCCAAACGGCCAATAAAACCGTCACACGCTGCCCGAATGTTGCTTTGCGGCATTTTGGCCCATACCCGGCGAAGCGCTTGCTTGTGGTGATCAACACTTCGATATTTTTTAGTGTCAACCTTGCTTTCCAAAATACTCCAGACACAATAGTCCAACGGATAGGTATTCGGAGATTTTGGTGGCCATTGTGCGCTAGAAATGAAGCGAGGAACCTCATTTTTTCACCATTCTTGGGTGGGGCGTGCTGAGTGCGATGGTGCTGAGTCCTATTGGAATGTCCAAGGTCTGCGGCCAAAATGTTTTCATGCCCAAGGCTTTAGTAGATTCTCCAGAATATTTTGGCGATAATATCCGGTATTTATTCTGATGCCACGGTCGATTAATACGAGCGGAGGGACCATGGCCGACCTTTGGAGTTCTAGTGTCCAACCGAAGGTACATATTTTCCAGCTGGACAACGAAATTTTTCTCATCTGAGAAAATCAAATTCGGCAGTTCACCACTTTCGGCCAAGCTAAGCAACTCTTTAGCTCTTTTGAGTCAATTTTCTTCCTGTTGCGGTGTTAGTTCTTGCACTTTTTGGAATTTCAATGGCTTTACCCCGAGCTTATTTTTCAATATTTGCCGAATGGAATATTACGATATATTCAGCTCACGAAACATTTTTCAAGCACTGCGACGAGGGTTTCGATCAAGTCGCTTTTTTACTTTTCAAACCATTTCTGCTGATGACGCTGTTTTCTTCCGTCCACTTCCTTGACGTCGGGCTACGCTACCTGTATCACGGTAACAAGCGATGGTACGAGACACAAAAGATTTATTTACATTTAAATGCTGGAGTTCTCTAACGATGGCCAATTGTGGTTTTCCAGCCAAATATAAAGAAATAACACTATCACGCTTGAATTCCATTACGAATAACTTTTTTTCTGGAAAATTCTCATCAGAATGTTTTTGTACGCTTGTAAACAATATAATGAGCTATCACTGGAATAATTTTAACAGCTGTCGGATTAGTGGCTTCGAAATGACAGCAGTCTGAAATAAGTCGCAGTTTTTTCATCTCACTTTATATGTTCGTAAGTGGGCCATGTCGGTCCCCCTTTTCATATAGTCACCATTTAACGGTTCTTCCCGATGTTTGGTATTTCAGTGAAAAATTAAATCAACGGATTTTTTAAGTTTTGTATTTAAAGTTCGCAATGGGTACTACAGCCTATGACAAAAAAGTTCCTAAGCAGGTCCTTGTCTTCGTATAGACCCCACATAACGATACCTCCCAATATTCGGTATTTTTCATGATTTTAGAGACATTATTCACCGGAATTGTTTGAAATTTCGTGGTGGAAGTTCGCAATGGGTACTATAACCCATGCAGGTCCACGTCTTCGTATAGCCCGAATAATGGGTTCATTAAACGGTATTTTTAACGAAGATTTTAAAAATTTTCAAGTTCTTTCTAAATGGTGAAGGGTGTTAAGAGATCGGTCCGGCCGAACTTAAGTGCTTTTTTATTTGTTTAAAATAATTTTAATGTTTCATTTATTTTTATACCCTCCACCATACTATGGAGGGTATATTAATTTTGTCATTCCGTTTGTAACTCCTCGAAATATTCATGTCAGACCCAACAAAGTTTATATATTCTTGATCAGCGTAAAATTCTAAGACGATTTAGCCATGTCCGTCTGTCTGTCTGTCTGTCGTAATCACGCTATCTTTCGAACAAATTGAGATAGAAGGCTAAAATTTTGCACACATGTATATTTTGCCAGTAGGCAGGTTAAGTTCGTAAATGGGCCATGTAGGTCCAAGTTATCATATAGCCCCCATATAACGGTACCCTCCCGATATTCGGTCTTTTGATGATTTTAGCGACATTATTCACCGGAATTATTTCAAATTTGGCATTTGAAGTTCGTAATAGATACTACAGCCTAAGACAGAAAATTATCTGTGCAGGTCCACGTCTTCGTGTAGCCCCCATATAATGGTACCCCCCGATATTCGGTTTTTTGATGATTTTAGCGACATTGTTTACCGGAATCGTTTCAAATTTGGTATTTGAAGTTCGTAATGGATACTACATCCTAAATCAAAAAATGAGCCATGTAGGTCCACGTCTTCATATAGCCCCCATATAACGGCACCCCCCGATATTCGGTATTTTGATGATTTTAGAGACATTGTTTACCGGAATCGTTTCAAATTTGGTATTTGAAGTTCGTAATGGATACTTCATCCAAAGTCAAAAAATGAGCCATGTAGGTCCACGTCTTCATATAGCCCCCATATAACGGTACCCCCCGATATTCGGTATTTTAATGATTTTAGCGACATTATTTACAGGGATTGTTTCAAATTTCGCACGTGAAGTTCGTAATGAATACTTCAGCCATGCCAGAAAATTGTATAAGCATTCGGTATTTTTAAGATTTTAACAGAATTTTTAACGGGTTTAATTTTTTTGGAAATTGCCAAATTTGTTCCAAATGGTGGAGGGTATTAAAAGTTCGGCCCGGCCGAACTTACAGCTTTTTTACTTGTTAACTGTATTTTTTCGTATAAACTTCTCGACGCACTCGCGTTGGACCATATAAAAAGCTATTTAAAATTCCGTATTGGATTTCGTAATCGATTCTACCTCCTGGAACAAAACATTGTCTAAAGGTACCAGTATCATTACTTTAATGATCTTTTGTCGATAAATTTATTAAAATTCTGTATTTTAATGTAATGTGATCTTCCTCTGGTGGTAGGGCAGCGTCTTCATAGATCCATGCAGACTTTCATTTCTTTTTTATGATTCTTTCAATTAATGCGAAAATTCGAGCCCGTCGAGTATTTTAAAAATTTTGTGTGTGTGGGAATTATTCACATGCCATGTGAACCTGGTATAACGTTAGGTTGTGATTACACTCCCTTAATTTTCAGAACACATCACCATTCAAAAAACCCCATCTTGATACAAGTCAGCACATTCACGTACGTTACACACTTACCCCTGAATCGAACATAACTCATCTTTCAGTTCGTTGCTCATTAGCTGTTTTACTCCTTTCACGAAAACAGTCAAAATATTTGTTCAGTTCGAGAATTTAGGTAGTCATGCAAACGAAATGTGTTGTTCGTACCTGCCTACCTTCCTACCTATATCCTAATATATGGGGCGGCTTCTGAAATGTTTATGTTTTTATGAAATATAAATAAATTTGAACAAATTATACGAAGAAAAACACCAGGCGACAACGTGGTGTCCAAAGGTAAACAATAACAACAACAATAGACGGGACAACAATGCTGATGAAGAGGACCCTCATAATAAATATGGTCATCAGGTAATCAGCGCTCCATACCACACCACACCAAGCGACGTTTCGTTGCTGTCGCCCCACTTCATTTTGGGGTGCTCCTTTTTGTTGTTTTTATTATTGTTGATTCGGTTCTGTTCTGTTCTTCTTTTGTTTTCGTTTTGGGTGCGGCCCCAGGCAGGCAGGCAGGCAAAGTGGCGGCGATAATTTGTCTGTCATGTGGCAGGTGTTGCTACCATTAGGCATCATTAACTTTTTATCTTTAACACTTCACAACTTTGCTGAATCTCCTTCGACGAGATTCGAAATTCGGCAGATAGGTAGGGGAATGGATTGAATTTCGGTTTTGTTTGCATTCAGGCGAATATCAAAGAAACATAAATTTTACTTTCTGAGACAAATGGCGACAATTTTTTCCCTTAATTTCGCAAGAGATTCAGAGATTTCGTTGGAATGGCGGCGGCAAATAACGTTGCCATTCGAAGGCTTCTGAACAAAAATATTTAATCGTTTCTTAAGGCAAAAATCCCATATTAATAATTCAGCATATGTAAAAATACTTAACGATTCACAGGCCTTGTTTTGGTGGTCAGATGGCCACCCCTCACCGCTCCTTTGGAACCTCCCCCCTTAATTTTGTCAGATGAATAAGAATTTTAATCTTGACCATTTCGGCTTCTTTTGTTGTTGATGTTGTTGTTGTTATTATTGCTGTTGGTGTTGTTGGCGGGTGTTCACATTCGCATTCAAGCGTTGTGTGAATTCATTCATTCAAGTCGTTTTCCTGTTGTAAATTCTGATTTATGACTCCAATCCCAGCAACAAGACACCAGAAAAAAGCCCCCATACCCTGACATATTTTTTCAAGACCGGGGGAAAGACAATACCACACAACAACAGCCACATACACACACACAGACAAACATCTCGCCAAACAAAAGCCAAAACAATATTTACAATATTAAGCCCATTACCACAAAACGGACTTAACACAGTTTCCAGTTAAATAGTTATAACAATAGCATCGCAGGGCCACTTGAAACAATGCGAATAAATAAATCATACGCTATGGTCGGGTCACATGTCATAATAAAAATTGATACAGCGCGAGAGAGAGAGCAAATTATGAGGGAGTTGCTTTAAATTATTAAGTTGTGATTTCAAAAAAAAAAAAAAAAATGGAAAAATTCAATACTACTGGGGAACTGGCCTTCTGAGAAATTCAGGGTTAAGTAATGACTAGTTGCTTTGGATCTACGGCTTATTTGAACTGGTCATGACAATGATGCACTATAAGCTTTGTCCCAGCCAAGATTTATGCTTTTTTTCTTCAGAAGAAGAGTTTGTATTTTCGGAAATATTGGCTTAAAGGGGTGCGTCACGCCTATTTTTTCCAATATGTTGACCCATTTTTTGGAACCGCTAGTTTCACTGTCGAACTCCATATAAATATAGGCAATCTTGGTTTCTTCTTTCTTATGACATCAACAGCAGCAAATGCTTACTCTACTCACATTATTTTTATACCAGCTTCCATTAAGTTTTCGGTTTCCTTACATTCGCCTGAATTAAATTAGCAAAAATTTGCCTGCGTTTATGTAAATCCTCTTTTTTAAAGCAACTCCTTCAGTTTTATTAGACTTTCTCTTGTGTGTGACATATTTAAATACCTGATAAGTGGCTTATGTCCACGGATGAGTGGTCGGTTGTTCGGCGATTCACGCATCTCTGCTAAAATATGGGCAATCTTGTGGCGAACGTTATTTAATTCGCTGTCATAAATTGTATAAAATTTTGTTCTCGTTTCATTTTGTAATTGAATTTCATGGCAGATGATTAAGCAGACCATAAAAGTTTATGTAAAACAAGATCATATATGTGCGAGTGGCTACGTCGTCGTCATACTCATGGTCGCCACCATATCATGGGTTATACATTTTCTCTCTCTCCGTATTTCCCTAAATTATGGACATAATTTTTCCCCTGTCCAGTGTCGGGGTAGTGGTGGTTGCCTTATCCTCTTACATGACCAAGTGCAAATGCATCAGTCTGCGGTTGTGTGTCTGAACTCGTATGAGAGTACCTATGTGTGTGTGCACGCCTGTATGGCTGAGTATTATTCTTGCATTTAGGGCCATCATATTGACCGTAACACACATAAATTAGCCGCTTCGTTGATAATATTCAATATTCGATCGGTTTTGTGTGTTCGTTCCTCTGTTTGTCTGTCTGTCTGGTGTTTTGGTTATTCCACCATCGACGATGATGGTGTCATGTTGTACCATTTCACTTAACAGTATTGAATGTTGTAAATCGGTGAACAGTATCTTTAACCAAAAAAATGAAAACCAAATTGAAAATGTATGGATGAATGTCTGCGGTAAGACTATGGTATGGCATTATCGTCACACAGAAATATCATCATATGGGTCACTACACATGGAATTGTTTAGAAATACAGTTTTTGATAATTATTAAAGGCTTTGCATGAGCTGAATGGGAACTACGTAAAAACCTAGAGAACTATAATGATTTCCAAATAGTTTCAAATTCTAGAATCTCTGAGAAATATAGCGGTGATATGTTGATTATTTGTTCTCTTTGGATCTCTCGGGGTTGGACCAAATTCCTTGATTCGGAGTTTGAAAAATAACTGACTTCTTAATACTCCCAATTGCAATTTTCATGATTTTACCTTTTACCAACTTCGGAGATAAAGAAAGTTTAGAAACAATTGGAAAATTTATAATTTTTCTCGAAGAAATTGACATTTTTCAGCTATAATAATAATCCGCTGAGGCGAAATCAAAAGCTGCTTCATCTTGGAGGACTTTCTTGCTAAAAAAAATGGTAAAGCGTTTAATTAAAATACGTGTTTGAATTTCGGCTCGAGAATATGTATTCTCTAGGATGATTTGTATTACAATAGATTGAATGGGTCCACATTGAGGTATGGTCGCCATGCAACGTTGACACCATCTTTTTTGGTGTCCTGAATGCTCAAGAGGCCGGTTTATATTAAGGGTTCCTATTGTGAGTTTTTACCCACGAAAAATCGTCAATACCGGACCACTATTTCATACAGCCTTCATTTAATGGAACCCATCGATTTAATCCCATCTAAGGAGTAAGAAGAATTTTTTTCCAGCCAAATTAGCGGTAATGTGTCAAGTCAGGTTCTAAAGGATGTAATACTGCCGTGATGAAAAAATATATCTTCACATATATCTTCATCATTAAAAAACTACAGGGTGAAATAAAAAAGCTGCAACACAGTCAAACGCAGTAATTCTTATTTTTTTTTAAATTGTATTGAATGAAAGAAAAAAATGTCGGAAATATCATCAAATTTTAGAATAAGTTTAGATTTGTTCGAACTGGTCACATTTGGCACGAATTATGGCCTTCAAATGGACAATGAAACCGTCACACGCTACCCGAATGTTGCTCTGCGGTATTTTGGCCCATTCCCGGCGAAGCGCTTGCTTGAGGTGATCGACACTTTGGTATTTTTTAGTGCCAACCTTGCTTTCCAAAATATTCCAGACACAATAGTCCAACATATTGGTATCCGGAGATTTTGGGGGTCATTGTGAGCTGGAAATGAAGCGAGGAACCTCATTTTGTAAACATTCTTGGTAGCACGTGCTAAGTGCGATGGTGCTGAGTCCTGTTGGAATGTCCAAGGTCTGCGGCCAAAATGTTTGCGTGCCCAAGTCTCTAATAGACCTTCCAGAATATTTTCGCGATAATATTCGGCATTTATTCTGATGCCACGGTCGATTAATACGAGCGGAGAGCGGCCATCAGCTATTATAGCGGCCACACCATCACCATGGCCGGCGCTTGAGTTATGGTGGCCAACCAAAGGTGCACATTTTCAGCTGACCTCTTTGGCATGTAAACACGATCATTTTGTTTGCTGGACAACGAATGTTTTCTCATCGGAGACAACCAAATTCGGCAGTTCACCACTTTCGGCCAAGCGAAGCAACTCTTTAGCTCTTTTGAGTCTATTTTCTTTCTGTAGCGGTGTAAGTTCTTGCAATTTTTGGAATTTCAATGGCTTTTCCCCGAGCTCATTTTTCAATATTTGCCGAATGGAATATTGCGATATGTTCAACTCACGAGCTCTTGAAAACGCACACTGTTGATTAACAGTAACTTGGATGCTAGGCCAAATCGAGGGTCAATCCGGTCCATTAAAAAAGTAAAAAAAAAGCTAAGTTCGCCCGGGACGAAATATCGAAAAATATCGTTCAAAGGAAAGCCATAATATGGAGATATACGAAGACGTCGTCCTGCATATATAATTTTTTGTCATAGACTGTAGTACTCATTACGAATTTTAAAAACGAAATTTGAAACAATTCCGATAAGAAATGTTTCCAATATCACCATTCCAGTGAGTAATGCCGCTAATATCATCAAAATACCAAATAAAGGGAATGACATATGTGGGCTATATAAAGACGTGAACCAGTGTTGGCAATTTTAAGTCACAGACGGTAATACCCATTAAGAACTTCAAATACGAAATTTGAAGCAATTCCGTTGAAAAATACTGCTAAAATCATAAAAACACCGAATATAGGGAGGTACAGTTATATGGGGGTTATAGGAAGAATGGGCCTGCGTAAATAATTTTCTGTCACATACTATTTTCTGTAAGAGGATGTAGTACCCATTAAGAACTTCAAATACCAAATTTGAAATATTTCCGCTGAAAAGTGCGGAACCAATCATTACAGAAATACAATTTACAGGATAAAAAATGTGACTAAAACAGGCAAAAAACCAGTAAAGGAAGTCTTAAAGTCGGGCGGGGCCGAATTTATGATACCCCACACCACTTTGCTAATTTAGTAGAGCTGCGCATAACAATTAAAAGTTTTTATGGGAGAATTCATTAGTACACCCTATGATTATAATTATATTTTAAAGTTCAAAGGACTAAATATGCCGAAGCATTTGTATCTTTTGAACTCGGACTTGTATTGCCCATTTGGTGCACAATAAATTTGAAATCGGATAAAGATATATATGGGAGCTATATCCAAATCGGAACCGATCTCGATAATATTTGGGTAAGATATTTCAGAGCTGTATTTGATATATTTCCCTGAATATCGTTGTTACGGAGCGCATATTACGGCTGTGGGTAACATATATAACAAATCGGATGTACAATATATATGGGAGCTATAGCTATATCTGAACCGATCTTCACCAAATTTGATATACTAGCTTCCAGACTCAATTCGGTCGTAACTGCCCAATTTCATCCCATTTAGGCAAGTATTAGCCGTTTGGTGCACAATAAAAGGTAAATCGGACGAAGTTATATATGGGAGCTATATCCAAATCTGAACCGATCTCGATAAAATTTAGCAAATGTATTTCTGAGCTGCATTTGATATATTTCCCCAAATATTGTTGTTACGGCTGCGGAGGACAAAAGTAACAAATCGGAAGAACAATATATATGGGAGCTATAGCTATATCTGAACCGATTTCGATCAAATTTGGCATACTTATTTTCAGGCCTAATTTGGTTGTATGTGCAAAATTCTATACAATTCGGGCTGATATTACACGTTTGGTGCACAAAAAAAAGCAAATCGGACGAAAATATATATGGGAGCTATATCTAAATTTTTACCGGTTATCTCCAATTTCAATAGGGTTCGTCCTTGAGCCAAACAAATGATTTGTGCCAAATTTCATCTGGATCGTTCAATTAATGCGAACTGTACTTTGTTTACAAAAATACATGGACAGACGGACGGACATGTATAAATCGACTCAGAATGTGATTCTATGCAGATCATCAAAAGGAAGTATGGGTCAATCTCGTTTCCTTTTGCCTGTTACAAACAAATGCACAAAGACATAATACCCTGACCACCTTGTGGTGTTGGGTATAAAAAATCTTAAATCTGTCTGTACAGTTAATTGGGGACTATAACAAAAGTCTTGAAGACTTGACACATACTTGAACAACATTTTGCCAATCTACTTCATTTCGTTCGGATGTTAGATTGATTTCCACAGACGGATAGATGATGGAGGGACATCACTAAATTGACATATAATTTTATGCGGATCAAGAATATATATAAGAATAAATTGCATTTAAAGGAGAAGAGCCCGCTAGCATCCACTTACTGGTAATGAAGAAGGTACTTTCTTGACATTACTTTGTAACGGGTTATTCATCGCATAGAGCTACCAAGTTTAGGATGTTACACTGATCATGCATATATATAATTTAAGGGGTCTCCGACAATTTTTACAAAAGGAACATTTTATGATGCTCTCCATTTTATGATGCACGATATCTGACTTCCAAATCTGTCAAAATCTTTACCCAATAACCCATATATTTAAGTGTCGCATATGTAAACAGCAAACGTTGATATTTTTTTTTTTTCTGGGTATTGTCTCACTCACAATTTCGTGGTATGTCACTTCGACGATATTGAATTCAATTTGCTCTACGCTGTTGTAGCGTTTTGTTCTGTTCGGTAAAGAGTTGTTGTTGCCGTTGTTGTTGTGGTCTGTCTGATAAGAAATCCATTTGTTAAATGACGGCAATTGTACACAGTCTTCTCGCCGCGCATTCTGGCGATTGACAACGGTCTTGGAGATGCACGAAACATGGAGATACGACAAGCGACAATGGAACGAACGAACAAGCGAACGGGCGAGCGAACGAACAGAAAGGCTTTAAGTGTTTACTAAAGTGGCATTACTAATTGGTTGTAAAGTGTTGACGCTGGAACACCAGATATGAAAGGCATGTGGCACAACAACTTGTTCCAAACCACCCCAACCATATACACACTCACACAGACACACACACACCTACTCATATGCACATCCCCCATCCATGCATCGGAAACCCAAGATATGACAATTTCATATGAAATTTATGTTTACAACAACGGCGATGTAAGTATGTACATGGGTACATGGGATCATAGATTTCCACATTTCAAACACCATCGATTCGATATTGGTATTGTGAAAATGTCATTTATGTAATATATTATGATTTTTCTCCTGTCAGCCATAATAACTTTCAGTATGTTATGTGACACACATAAGTATTTTGGGGGAAGTGGGGAGATTACAACCATCAAATTGAAATTAATCGTGTAAAATTGTTATTTATCAATGGCCATTAAGACAAATTTACGCCTGTATTACTATGTAAATATAATGAAAAAACATAGTTATCATGTGATTTAGGTTCTGTCCCTCGCATAGATGGATCGGAAAGTAACAGTGTGATACCAAAAGCGAAGTTTTATGTCCTAAAAAACAGTAAAGAAAGTCTTAAAGTCGAGCGGGACCGACTTTATGATACCCTACACCACTTTGCTAATTTAGTAGAGCTCCACATAACAAAGTTTTTATGCGAGAATTCAATCATAATTTAAAGTTCAAAAGACTAAACATGCTGTAGCATTTGCATTTATACCCTACAACACTACGTGTTGGGGGTATTATAAGTTTGATTGGGCCAGAAATTATGTAACACCTCGAAATATTGGTTTCCCATATAGGAAAGTATATATGGATCTTCCTAGATCGCCGAGCTGAGTCGATCTAGCTATGTATGTCCGTCCGTCCGTCTGTCCGTCTGTCCATGTTAATTTGTAATCACTCTACAGGTCGCAATTATTGTCCGATCTTCACGAAATTTAAAATGGAGGTGGAACAAGGGTCGGAATAGACCCTTATTTCTTTTGGAGATTATCGCATAATATTTAGGGGTCGAAATGGACCAAATACTAAAAAAAAATATCGGATTTTGCAGTAGCTATACAGGTCGCAATTATAGACCAATCGACGCGGAATTTCGTATGTAGCTAGAGTTTAGGGCGGGGAAGAAGCCTACGAATTAGGGTGGTCATCGGATAATATTTAGCGGGTAAAATAGACCATATATTTTGTGTTGAAAAAATTCAAAATTTTTTATTAAACCGTGAATATTTTAAATCCCGGCGAAATCACGAAGCCATGACAAGGTTACTTCTGACCTTTACATTGATGTTAACATTCAACAAATCGGATATATAGCAAAATATGTGCGATATATATGTCTATCAAAGAAGATATGCTTGAAAGATCTCTTATTTGTCGAGAACGGCTGAACTGATTTCGACAGTTCTCATTAATTCAGAATGGCCTCTTGGCAAGAAACAAAAAATGTTTAAAAAAACGCATAAAAATATCTCTCTAAAGATGAAAATATTTATTTTGTAACATTTTCTCATATTTTTTCAATTTTGTCATATTTTTGGCATATTTTCATTTTGAATTAAACATTTGGTAATATTTCTACAGCTAACAAAACTAAGTAGTTAGGATATCAGGATATCATATACAGATCGCATTTATGGCCCGATCCTTACGAAATTGCATGGGGATAAGATGAGGGTCAGAATAGAAGTCTACTCTTTTTGGAGATGATCGCCATATATTTAGGGGTTGAAATGGACAAAGAAAAAACTGCAAAATTGTCAGCAGGTCCTAATTATCGCCCGATCCTCACGCACATTTGAATGGGGGTTACCGGACATTGCAAAACCCTAGCAGTTTTGGATGGCCATCCAAAAATATTCAATGTGCGAAATAGTTTGCCAACTTTTGTAGACAAAATACGAAAATGTTTATTCCAGTAACTCTTTGGAGAATTCACAAATACAGGAAAGACGCACTTCTGACTATTTCGTTAACGCTGATTTCGTTGAAGAATATGGTCAAATGTCTGTATCTCATATAGATGCGTTTCAGTCAAAAACCAATAATAAATGTTAATCTTTTGCCACTTCTGAGAGATTATGGGTCTTTGGGAAATATTGGTTCCAGATCTAGGAAGACCATTTACGTGCAACATCTACCAATAAATTGGAAATGAGCAAATTAGTTTAAGTTGCCATTATTCGAAAATTAGAGAACGAAACCTGATGGTTTTCTTTTATTATTTGTCACAATATCTTGTGGAATTCTTTCGAGTATCTCGCCTATATAAACAGTATCGTTTATTATAGTGTTGTAGGGTATTCAACGGTCGGCTCCACTCGACTGTAGCCTTTGCTTGCTTGTTTTTAAATTCGGACTTGTATTGCCATTTTGGTGCACAATTAAATTGAAATCGTATAAAGATATCTATGGGAGCTATATCCAAATCTGAACCGATCCCCATAAAATTTGGCAAAGATATTTCTGAGCTGTATTTGAATATCGTTGTTACGTAGTGCATATTACGGCCGTGGGGAACAAATATAAAAAATCGGATGAACAATATATGTGTGGGAGCTATAGCTATATCTGAACCGATCTTCACCAAATTTGATATACTAGCTTCTAGGCTCAATTCGGTCGTAAGTACCAAATTCCATTCCATTTGACGTTTGGTGCACAATAAAAGCTAAATCGGACGAAGTTATATATGAGAGCTATATCCAAACCTGAACCGATCTCAATGAAATTTAGCTAATGTATTTCTGAGCTGTATTTGACATATTTCCCCAAATATTGTTGCCGAAAACTCAATATTTAAGGAGTTATGGCCATATTGTTGGGAGCTATATCTAAATTTTTACCCATTATCTCCAATTTCAATGCAAACACTAATCATTGTTTAAGGTGAACAAAGGGGAAAGAGGGGATAGTCATACCAAATCTTGAGAATATAAACAATTTTGAGGTACATCGGAAAAATGACACTTCGACAATACACAAATTTACTTCTATACCCATTTTTATAAGAGAATGTATACTGAAACTACAGGTCATTTAATAGAGATCGGCAACACTGTACATTTTCTGTTCATTTTGAATATAGGCCCTCAGGCATATCCTGAGCTTTCTTTGAGTGTCAGATCGAAAAATATTCAAAAACCAAATACCAGCATTGAAAAAATTACTTTAAAAATTGTCACTCAAATCTCTGGTCTAAATACCCAATATCGGGGTATACCGTTAAATGGGCTCATGACCACAATTTTAAAGGATGTTCTTTGAAGGATGTCTTATGTCTGCTGGGAACACTAACACAACTTCGTTTAAAAAATTTGAATAAAAGCCCAAATATTCCTTAAAACGGGGGCTACAGTTATATGGAGACTAACACAAACCATGGACCTACAACATATCCCATGTTTAATATCAACAAGTAAAATAGCAAAAAGTTCGGCCGAGTCGAACTTTGAATACCCTCCAAAATTTGGGGTTTCAAACAAAGTCCAGTGGAAAATCCTGCTAAAATCATAATAAGTAAAAAAGCATTAAGTTCGGCCCGGTCGAACTTTTAATACTATCTCCGCCATTGGGTGAACTCCAAATACCAATTTTTAGACAAATCAAATTCATCAAAATAAATAAATACGGAATATCGGGAGGTACCGTTACATGGCGGCTATACCAAATCGTGGACCGATATATCTCATTTTCAATACCATCGTAGACACTATATAAAAAGTTCTGCCAAATTGTGAAGCTATACATCAAATAATGGGACTCTATCGTGATTTCAACAGACAGGCAGACAGACGGACATCGTTAAATCGACTTAGAATTTTATGCTACGACGAATATTCAGTAATGTTACAAACGGAAAGACAAAGTTAACATACCCTCCTTTTCAAGATGGAGGGTGTAAAAAAACTGAATATAGGTAGCTACCGTTATATGGAGGCTATACGAAGACCTGGACCTGCATGTGCAATTTTCTGTCAGAGCTTGTAGTATCCATTAGGAAATTCAAATCTGAATTCAAGAAAAGCAAGTAAAATAGGTGTAAGGGTCAACCTTTAAATATCCTCCACCAGTCGGAACGAATTTGGCAATTTAAAAAAAAAAAATTTAAATCCCTAAGAAATTCTATAAAAATCTTAAAATTACCGAATGTAGCTTTTATATTGGGGTATATACGACAACTTATACCGAATATAGGGTGGTACTATTATATGAGGCTATACCAAAACGTGGACCTGCACATCAATTTTCTGTCATAGGCTGTAGTATCCATTATGAACTTCAAATACCAAATTTGAAACAATTCCGGTGAATAATATCGCTAAAATCATCAAAATACCGTTTATCGGGAGGTACTGTTACAGGGGGGCTATACGAAGAAGTGGACCTGCACAGACAATTTTCTGTCATAGTTCGCATTCTGTCTGAAGTTCGTATTCATTACGAACTTCAAATACCAAATTTGAAATAGTTCCGGTAAATAATGTCGCTTAAATCACCTAAATACCGAAAAAAGGGAGGTACCGTTATATGGGGGCTATACCAAAACGTTGATCTACATGCACCATATTCAATACCAAAAGTCCTGCAGACGTAATACACTTTTGAGTAAAATTCCTACTTCATTTCGTTCGGAAGCTACAGTGATTTCCACAGACGGATAGACGGACGGACATCCCTAAATTGACATAGAATTTTATGCTGATCAAGGATTTATATACTTTGTGGGGCCTAAAATGTATTTTTCAAAGTGTTTCAAACGGAATGACAAACTTAATATACCCTCTATACTATGGTGGAGGGTATACAAATCTGATGACTAATGTCGTTAAAATCATGAAGAAACCAGTTATCAAAAGGCACCATTATTGATGCGCTATACAAAAACGTGAACCTACATGCACAATGTTCTGCCACTGGAGCTATAAGCCATTACGAACTACAAATAGCAATTCTTAGACATATTCGTGGAAGATAATTTTTGTGTTGGTGTATTGCTAAAATCATTTAAATGCCGAATATCTGGAAGTACCGTTACATGGAGAGTATAGCAAAACATGCACACATACAACAAATGTTCTGCCGCCAAGGGTAAAATCCATTACAAACTCTTTTGGATAATTCCGTTGAAAAATGCTGCTAAAATCATCAAAATGTTGAATATCGGGAGATACCGTTTTATAACAGCTGTGAAAAATCATATACCGAACTTTCTCATTTTCAATACCAACCATCCTAGACACAATACACACACTTGTGCCAAATTTCATCGGCATTGAGATTTGCAAAATTGGCACAAAATCGTAACATATGTATTTGTGATGTAACATTATACCGGGGCTATATGAAAACGTGAGCATATATAGACAATGTTCCGCCACAGAAAGTTGAGCCCATTATGAACTCCAAATATTTATTTTTAAGCTATTATATGGAGAGTATACGAAAACATGGACATGGAGTGTGTACTATTATTAACTCCAAGCACCAGATTTTAGGATCGTTTGCTAGAAGAAAATGCTAAAATCCTGAGAAAATGCTAAAATCAATTCTATGGGACCTATACGAAAACATGGGTCCATATTATATCTTTATAAGAGTCTTTAGGAAACGCGGACCAACGCAAAATCTTACATTTCTATCAAATGTCATTTAGATTACAGCAGAGGCACGGACGGGTGGACGCATATGGCTAAATCGACTTTGAAATTTGTTTAACGAAACGTTTGGTTGAAGTTTCTCTTTTTATACCCTCCACCTTGGAAAGGAGGGTATATTAACTTTGTCATTCCGTTTGTTACATCCTTAAATATTCGTCGTAGACCCCATAAAGTATATATATTCATAATCAGCATAAAATTCTAAGTCGATTTAACGATGTCCGTCTGTCTGTCTCTTGAAATCACGATACAGCCCACATTATTTGACGTAGAGCCCCAAAATTTAGCAGAGCTATTTGCATTGTGTCTAGGATGGGTGGTATTGAAAATGAGATATATCGGCCCACGTTCTGGTATAGTCCCCATATAACGGTACCTCCCGATATTCGGTATTTTGATGATATATGCCACATTTTTTCACGGATTTGTCTGGAAATTTATATTTTTAGGTCATAACGGGTCGCTGAGCGTGTGGCAAAACATTGCCACCATATATAGGTACCTCCCGATATTCGGTATTTTAGTTTTTTTTTTGCCACATTTTTTCACGGATTTGTCCAAAATTGGTATTTGTGGGTCATAATGGTTTCCAGCTCCGGTAGCGAAACATTGCATGTATGGGTCCATGATTTGGTATAGTCCCCATATAACGTCCCCCGATATTCGGCATTTTACACATTTGCCACATTTTTTCACGGATTTGTCTGAAAATTGGTATTTCTAGGTCATAATGGGTTCTAGCTCCTTTGGCGAAACATAGCATGTGTAGGTCCACGATTTGGTATAGTCCCCATATAACGTCCCCCGATATTCGGCATTTTAATGGTCTTTGCCACATTTCTTCTAATGTTTCCTATACCCTAAGGTGGAGGGTATTAAAAGGTTGGCCCGCCCGAACTTAATGTTTTTTACTTGTTTTTTTTTTTTTTTTTTTTTTTTTGTAATATTTTGAAAAACCCTTGCTACCAATACAACAGTCCATTTGCTACGAGGGCAAACTTAATTTTTCGATGAGTGAGCACATGACCATGGCCAAACAAATGACGTACGGAAATTATCCATAAATGTATTGTCCAAATTTCTGTGCCACTGACTAAGAGAAACATCCTACATATGACAACTGTACGGCAGTGCAGTTGCAATAACGGCAAATCGCTAAAAATTAGGTTAGGAAAAAATATCTAACCATTTTGTTTTGAATTTTAAATAATGGTTTTGAATTTTAAATAAAAAGTAAAATATATCTCCTTATTTAAAAATATTTTATAACTTTAAACATTTTTTTATTTAATCAGAATCCATCCTAGATTCAAGAATTCATGGGTTGTTCGAATAAAATGTCTGACGTCTAAAGATATTAAACATTAAATTCTTTTCGGCCAGTTGTAACGTGCTTTTCATCTATATCTTTTAAAGATGTATCTTCACCAATGCTCGAAGTCTTGCAGGTTTTGCTTGAAGAATGTATAACAGCATCAACGGCAAGCACCGACCGATCATCATGATCAAGAACATGTCCTTTTGAAGACGAATGATCATTCCCCTGGGAATTATTATGGTGGCCAGTTTGTGTGATCCATTGCTAACATTATGGTCCTGATGGTCATGATAATCGGCCTTCTTCCGAGAACAACCACAAGAACAGGAATCAATATCAGGTTCTTTCCTGTGATTATGGCAGTTAGTGTGATTACTTTCACCTTCGTATTTATGGTTCTGATGCCCACCTTCTCCATTGTCAACTTTTGCTGCATTTGCCTTACGTCCACGGTTTCGCAAACGATGAACAACATAGAGCAGGGCAAACGAAGCATATGTTGCTTTGGCCACCTGCGAAACAAGAGATTTGATTTTAGAAATAAATAAATTCATTATATAAATATTAGTTATCTTACGTTGGCTCGTCCTTTAACGGTTGTACTGTTAAAAATTTCTGTTAATTTGGACATGATTATAGAAGAGAAATGTATTTATGTATATCGCACTTCGAATAATTTTGTGAAATACAAATTTTGAAAAATGTAGTTGTCACTTCACCCGAATCAAATTCGAATTGATTGTATACCATGTTCAGACTTTGAAAGTTAGCCACTATAAGTGTACGAAAAGTACTAAAATGTATTACAAATGGTACGATTTTGCATCATGTGAACCGTTAGAGTTAAAAACGTGATATGGAATCTAGATTGAGGAGTAGGGTCGATGTGAGGATGTAATTTTGGAAGTACTAAACGGTACAAAATTTGGAGAAACGGATGGAGCTGGCGTTGGATTGGGGTGTGGATGTAGTTTTCGAAATTTGTATTTATCAGCACAAACTAAAATGGTACTAAATGGTACTATATTTGGCACAATTTTGATTTAGGCGATAAAGCTGAAATGCTGAAATAGGTAGGTAGTTGTGAAAATTCGTACTTATGTGTACTACGTGCTACTAAATTTAATACAATTTGAATTTGGGCGTACCGATTGGGGTGGAATCCTGAAACTTGGAATTGGTATTACTGCGGGAGTGTATGATTGGAGTATGTAGGATGCTTTGAAAATACACATACTTATGTGTAATAAATGGCACAAAAATTGGTACAATTTAGATTTGGGTAAACCGATAATTTTGAAATCCAGAAGAATAAGAATTCGTGTACTAAATGGTACTAAATTTGGTTCAAATTGTTGTGAACCGATAGAGATGGTATTATGCACTTAGGAAATGAAATCTATATGGGATTTAAGTATTCGTTTTGTTTGTTGCAATGTTTTGTCACACTCACAGGGACCCGTTATGACAAATCCGTGAAAAAATGTGGCATAAATCATCAAAATACCGAATATCGGGAGGTACCGTTATATGGGGGCTATACCAAATCATGGACCCATACATGTAATGTTTCGCACCGGAACGGGAACCCATTATGACCAACAAATACCAATTTTTAGACAAATCCGTGAAAAAGTGTTTCAAAAATCATCAAATTACCGAATATCGGGAGGTATAGGTCCAAAACGTGGACCTATACATGCAATGTTTTGTCACACGCACAGCGACTCGTTATGACCTACAAATACTAATTTTCAGACAAATCCGTGAAAAAATGTGGCATAAATCATAAAAATAGCGAATATCGGGAGGTACCGTTATATGCGGAACATACCAGAACGTCGACCGATATATCTCATTTTCAATACCAACCATCCTAGGCACAATACAAATTGCCCTGCTAAATTTTGGCGCTCTACGTCAAATAATGTGGGCTGTATCGTGATTTCAACAGACAGACAGACGGACATCGTTAAATCGACTTAGAATTTTATGCGGAATATGAATATATATACTTTATGGGGTCTACGACGAATACTTAAGGATATTACAAACGGAATGACAAAGTTAATATACCCTCCTTACCAAGGTGGAGGGTATAAAAATGGTACTAAATTTGGTATTATGTACCTTTGGTATCATTGCCCAAGCAAGGCTGAAGCTAAATATTGGGTAAGAATGGCTAGGTTTTTGTAAACTCGAACTAAAAATGTACTAAATATACCTTTTGGTATTTTGTAAACGGATAGATCTTAAAACCTGAAATTTGGTATAAGAGTCAAGGTTGGAACAAAAAGTTTTATATTTGAAGGTGGTTTAGGAAATGAGTCCTAAGTGTGCGAACTGTACAAAATGGTACTATATTTGAAATTGTTTGGCTTAGGGAAAAAGTATGAATTTGGAAATTTAAAATTTTGTATTGCTTGTAGTTGCTTTGTAATAAAGGGTAGGTTTTGGAATAGGGATCACAAGTGCACGAAAAATACTAAGAAGTACTATATTTGGTACAATTTGCTATTAGGTGAATAGATAGTACTTGAAATCTGAAAATTTGTAATTGGTCATATGGAGTTTGTTTCGGAAATGTGTACTATACGTCTATCCGTCTGTGGAAATCACTCTAGCTTCTGAACAAACGGAAGTAAGTTGATAAAAATTTACTCAAATGTGTATTATGCAGAACTTTTGGTATTGAAAATGGGCCATGCATGTCCACGTCTTCGTATAGCCCCCATATAAAGGTACCTCCGGATATTCGGTTCTTTGTTGATTTTAGCGACATTATTCAACGGAATTCTTTCAAATTTGGTATTATTTGAAGTTTGAAATTAATATTGCAGCCTATGACAGAAAATTGTCTGTGCAGGTCTACGTCTTCGTATAGCTCCCATATAACGGTACTTCCCGATATTCGTTATTTTGATGATTTTAGCGATATTATTCATCGGAATTGTTTTAAATTTGGTATTTGAAGTTCGTAATGGATACTACAGCCTATGGCAGAAAATTGTCCACGTTTTATAACCCCCATGGTACCTCCATATATTCGGTATTTTGATGATTTTAGCTAAATTATATTTCGCGTTTTATGAGCTTAATGGATACTCGAAAGGTGGACTCTTTGTGCGGGGGGGTACCAGAAGGAGTGAACCGATATATTCCATCTTAACAGCAGACATTGTATTTGTAGAAATAATGAGATGTGTGAAATAAGATATATTGTTTTGGTTATTCGAAACTTTGACCCTTTGTGGGGGAGGTATTAGATGAAATGGTCCGATCTCAACCATCTTTATGATAGAACTTGCGTTGATGGAAATATTGAGATGTGCCAAGTCTGAATGGAATGGGATGTTAATATCGTGTTTGTGGGAGAGGTACCAGAAGGAGTAGACCTTAGGCTAATAAAAATATTGTGATGTGTGTAATTTTAAGACAAGCGTACTCATAAATTACATTTTATAATAGTTATAATTATTAAAATTTTGACCCTTTGGGAGAAAGGTACTTGATGGAGTGAACCGATATTGTCCATTTTCGCAGCTGACGAAGCACTGATGGAAATATTAGGGTTTGCACAGTTGGAGTAATATCGGATCATCCTTTCTCTTTCTGTCCAATAAAATATATTTTTTTTTAATTTTTTTTTACAGGGGAGGTACCAGTAGGCGTGGATTTGTATTGCCCATCTCCGAACTCGATCTATGTTTGATAATAATATTAGGATGTACCAAATTTGGACCATGAAACGAATTTGGTCCAAAGAGACCTAGGGTCTAAAATCGTTATTTCGATGAGGCACGTTTTGGCCGTATGAAATGATGTATACCCTCTCTAGCCATTTTGTGCAATTGTGCATTTTGAGTACTTAAAAATCCTAATAGGATCTGTAGGAGCTACATTAATTTTATTTCTCCACAAAACTCCCACATTTTAATAAAAATTGATTTTCTCTTAGTTTTCTTTATCGTTTTTATTTCGTAAATATTTATTTTGTCGTTGTAAATAAATGAATAGCTTTTACGATAGCCATCGTCATCATCATGTCGAGACCCATTAAAGGTGTAATATCAAGAGTACCGCCACGATAATCAAAGTGAAATTCAATGCCTTGGTGCGGCATTTGTGATTGATGGGAATTCACGTTTGGAAATGGGAAAAATGAAATTTCCAGACGAGAACTTGTGTCTCCAAATTTGGATAAAGTTTTAGGGCTTTTTAATGGAAATGAAACTCAAATCGTGACGAGGTTGTTTATGTTTAGTCAAATAGTCAATAAGTGTTAAATTTTGGTCGTTTTATTGTCTCTGGCTTTTCAAATAAAAAATGTTGGCTACAAGTGTCCATTCTGGTCTTGGATATTATTATTTATTGCATTTAAATGCCGTTTTTAGATAATTAATTTATGAGTTTTCGATAAACGATTAAACCTTTATAAATAACATTTCATCCGCCAGGCCGCCAGCCAACCAGCCATTGAGAAATGAAAAATTGAAACACAAAAGAACCGACAACGTATCCATTCATTTTACACCTTTTGTCGCGTGTTTGTATCACTTTGTGGTTCTCTTTTTTTTTGGGGGGGGGGGGGGGAAGAGGGGGTCATAGACTAATGCACATTTTTGTTTCTATTTGCCCGTCTGCCTGCCTGTATCTCCGCTGTCTGCTAACCATCCATTTGCTTTGTTTATTTCTTTTAAATTATTTATTGAATAGCTGATAACCGCCAACACTTCGTTCACATACCCGAACCACTCAAATGTGTCATTTAAACCATTTTGCTGCATGAATTGGAGAATTAACACACGTCGAAGTGTCAATTGAACATATCCTTCCGGTCACGCCTAAAATTTGAAAACATAAATTAGTTTGGCATTGTTCAAGTTTTACATATACACACACATATTTATTTATTAATTTCTTTGGAAAATTTAAGGAATTTTTTTGTTATGAAGTTAATTAAATATTTTAAAATTTAAATCGAAAAGAAGAGTTAAATTGTAATAAAAATTTAACAACAAAAAAAAAATGTGAACAATTATTCTGTTTTACTGCATTGGGGTCTTGGGCATTATTTTATATCAGTCCCTAGCTACAACATGGGTTCAAAACAAGTAAAAAATTGTGATCGGTTTTGCCGACAGATGTATACCATCAGTTCATGCCTGTTGTTTATCTAAAAATATATTATGACTTTCGTTACGTTTATTCAAAATGTGGACCGTTTTATCCCATATTTATACTTCATTAAATACTGATAAAAAATTTGGGATACGCAAAATTTTCATATCTATAGCTATATCCAATCGGAACCGATCTCGATAAAATTTGACAAAAATATTTCTGAGCTGTATTGGATATATATCCCTGAATATCGTTGTAACAGAGAACATATTACGGCTATGGGTAACAAATATAACAAATCGGATGAACAGTATATATGGGAGCTACAGCTATATCTGAACCGATCTTCACCATATTTGGCATACTACCTTCTAGACTCAATTCGGTCGTAAATCCATCCCAAAATCCATCCCATTTGGACAAATATTAGACGTTTGGTGCAAAAGGTAAATCGGACGAAGTTATATATGGGAGCTATATCCAAATCTGAACCGATCTCGATAAAAATTAGCAAATGTATTTCTGAGCTGTATTTGATATATTTCCCCAAATATTGTTGTTGCAGAGTGCATATTACGGCTGCGGAGGACAAAAATAACAAATCGGATGAACAATATATATGGGAGCTATAGCTATGTCTGAACCGATTTCGATTAAATTTGGCATACTTCTTTTCAGGCCTAATTTGGTTGTATGTGCAAAATTCCATAATATTCGGGCTGATATTACACGTTTGGTGCACAATAAAAAGCAAATCGGACGAAGATATATATGGGAGCTATATCTAAATTTTTACCTATTATCTCCAATTTCAATAGGGTTCGTCCTTGGGCCAAACAAATGATTTGTGCATAATTTCATCTGAATCGGGTAATAAATGCGATATGTACTATGTTTACAATAATACATGGACAGACAAACGGACGGACATGCATTAATCGACTCAGAATGTGATTCTATGCAGATCATCAAAAGGAACTAAGGGTCCATCTCGTTTCTTTTTGCCTGTTACAAACAAATGCACAGACATAATACCCTGACCACCTTGTGGTGTAGGGTATAAAAATCTGAAGAATGTTGCGCATTTTAAAAGCGTTTAGTTTTCAAAATGTGATAAAAAATATTAGGATTTAATTGCATTCTCTTTCTATATGGTAGATAATTTTCTTTGAAAATTTTGACTTTTATGGGAGGAAGCAGAAGAAGCTAACCTCTAACGGCAATTATCTGGCAGATAAGGCGGTGGTTATTACAAATCTTAATACAAATTTTGAGAAAACTATATATATATATATATATATATATATATATATATATATATATATACATATATATATATATATATATATATATATATATATATATATATATATATATATATATATATATATATATATATACCGTTTTGGGTCTCAAATGGATATTTCGAGGAATTGCAAACGGAATAAAAAACAATACCATGACAAAATGAATATATATAGAACAAATAAAAAACATTAAGTTCGACCGGGCCAAACTTTTAATACCCTCCACCTTAGGGTAAAGGAAATATTAGAAGAAATGTGGCAAAAAACCATTAAATGCCGAATATCGGGAGGGTACCGTTATATGGGGGCTATACCAAATCGTGGATCTACACATGCAATGTTTCGCCAAAGGAGCTAGAACCCATTATGACCTACAAATACCAATTTTCAGACAAATCTGTGAAAAAATGTGGCAAAAATCACCAAATTACCGTATATCAAGAGGTACCATTATATAGGGGATATACCAAAACGTGGACCTATAATTACAATGACTCGCCACACGTACTGGGACCCACTATGATCTACAACTACCAATTTTCAGAGAAATTCGTGAAAAAAATGTGTGAAAAATCATCAAAATACCGCATATCGGGAGCTACCGTTATATGGGGGCTATACCAAATCGTGGACCCATACATGCAATGCAATGTTTCGGAGCTGGAACCCATTATGACCAACAAATACCAATTTTTAGACAAATCCGTGAAAAAATGTGGCAAAAATAATCAACCCGTTATGACCTACAAATACCAATTTTCAAACAAATCAGTGAAAAAATGTGGCATAATGCGGATACCAACCAATCTGCTAAATTTTGACGCTTTACGTCAAATAATGTGGGCTGTATCGTGATTTCAACAGACCGACAGACAGACGGACGTCAATAAATCGTCTTTGAATTTTATTCTGACTATGAATATATATACTTTATGGGGTCTACGATGAGGAGGGTATAAAAATAAATCGATCATGTAGTAATTTTTAAACAAAATTTCTCAGTCAACTCAATTGGAAAATATGGTCAAACCCCTTGCAATAACTTAAATCTTTATACAGGGTGAGATGAAAAAAGTGCAACCAAGTTCAGACTGCTGTACTTCTAAGCCACTCATCCGACAGCTGTTAAATTATTCCAGTGACATCTCATTATATTGTTTACAAGCGTACAAAAGCATTTTGGTGAGAATTTTCCAAAAAAAAAAAAAACTTATTCGTGATGGATGTGAATTATTGTGTCTGGATTATTTTTGAAAGCAAGGTTGGCACTAATAAATACCAAAGTGTCGATAACCTCAAGCAAGTGCTTCTGCGGGAATGGGCCAAAATACCGCAGAGCAATATTCGGGCAGCGTGTGACGGTTTCATTGGCCGATAAGTCCATAATTCGTGCCAAAACACATTTTGACCCTAAAGTGTGGATTTAGCGCTGTTCCCTCGGCACCCATGCCTGTCTATACAAGGAAATCTCTCTATATCCCAACGAAATAAATTAGGTTAATAAAATGTTGCTGAGAAACAGCCAAAAAGTTCCTCAAGAATTTCTCCCACATATATTTATATCCGGTTTCCGGTTTCTTGTGTACTAAATGGCTAATATCAGCCCAAATGGACTGAATTTTGGCACTTCCAACGGTTTAGATATATAACTATAGCTCCAATATATATGTAACGACATTATTCACCGGAATTGTTTCAAATTTGGTATTTGAAGTTCGTAATGGACACTAAAGCCTAAGACAGAAAATTATATGTACAGGTCCACGTCTTCGTATAGCCCCCATATAACGGTTCCTCCCGATATTCGGTATTTTGATGATTTTAGCGACATTATTTAAAGAGATTTGTTTCAAATTTGGAATTTGAAATTCATACCAGATACTAAAGTCTAAAACAGAAAATAGGCCATGTGGGTCCACGTCTTCGTATAGCACCCATATAACGGTACCCCCAGATATTCGGTATTTTGATGATTTTAGCGACATTATTTACCGGAATTATATCAAATTTTTTATTTGAAGTTCGTAATGGATTCTACAGCCTATGACGGAAAATTGTCTATGCAAGTCCACGTCTTCGTATAGCCCCCATATGACGGTACCTCCCGATATTTGATATTTTGACGATTTTAGCTAAATTATTTGCCGGAATTGTTTCAAATTTGGTATTTGTTGTTTATAACAGATACTACAGCCTAAGACAAAAAATTGTCTGTGCAGGACCAGACCTTCGTACAAGCCAAATATCAGGATCTCCCTATATTCGGTATTTCGATAATTTTAGCTACATTATTCAAGGATTTTTTTCAAATTTAGTATTTTAATATTGTAATGGCTTATGACAAAAATTGCCTATGTAGATCCACGTCTTCTTATAGACCCCAATATAACGGCTATATTCGGTATTTTTAAAATTTTAACAGAATTTTTGGCGAATGTTATCTCTTTGAATATTTCCAAACTCGTTTCAAATGATGGAGGGTATTCATAGTTCGGCCCGGCCGATCTTATTGCTTTTTTACTTGCTACTTGTTTAAAATTGTGTTGGTAAACACACAAACATTCCGTGAGATACTCTTTGCCTACCCTGGCTTAAATCAGTAGTGGGTTTCTCTAACTCATTTTTTTGAGTTACCGACAAAAATCAGTAACTTTTAAACCCAAAATTTTGATATAACAAAGAAGTTAAAGTTGACAACATTGGTATCTATCGGTAGGTCTTCGCGTCTACATAGATTTCAAAAGATATCGTTAATTATCGAAATTATAAGCATTTTAATTTTTCCCGATATATTTAATTAAAACAAGTAAGCAAAGGCTATAGTCGTGCTGGACCGACCATGTGATGCCCTACAACACTACAATACGTTATTCTTTTATGCCAAGAGGGCATTTCAAATTGATTTATGAAAATCGGTACAGCCATTCTTGAGATATAAGCATTCTAGCTAACATCCTCTCCCTTTGTGTATATACATTGAATATATTTCCGACATATTTACTATCCGCATCTACGTAACGGTCAGAATTGACCTGTTCGTCCTTTTGTGATTTCGCCGGGATTAAAAATATTCGCGGTTTAACGGAAAATTTGACTTTTATAAAAATCTGCGTCGATTGGTCTATAATTGCGACCTGTAGAGCAACTTTAAAATCAGGATTTTTTTAAGTTTCTGGTTCATTTCAACCTAAATGTTATGCGATCATCCCCAAAAGCAATAGGGTTCCATTCTGGGTTCCATACAATAAAATGTGATTTCTTGAGTTTTTTGCTTGTCAAATATTTAAATACGGCCAAACAAATAAAATTACTTTTGGTCTTTCTAAACTACTAAATCAGGATAATTTGATATTTAAACGAACATTTAATACGGAAAGTTAATTTGGAATAGGTGATGCACAGTCATTCCAGAAATGCACCATTTCTATGAATTTTCAAATATAGAAATTATTTAATTCCCTTATCTGCCCGTTGCGAGAGCACAGAAAACATATGCAAGATTTATGATTGGCAAAGCAAATATGAATTTAGCCACACATAGCTAAACTCAATCCTTGATTCATTTTCGCTACTAAAACTGACTGCATTTCCAAAAGCGAAATGAGATTGTTTTGAATTCCATTTTGTTTCCTTATTATATGGCTGTGTGGCAGATACATGTCTGTCTGTCTGTCTCTCTGTTACATGAGTAAATGAAATGTTTGAATGAATGGATGGATGGCTGGATAAATGAATGACTGTGTCTGTTCGATAGCATTTCCAAAGACAAACAACGATTCTTTATAGCCGCGCATAGGAGACGACAATAAATCTGTTAACATTCGAAAGTTGGCGGGGGATATTTTGTGACATGATGATTTGTAGCCAGACATCATGCGCGACAATCATCATTTGAATACGAATGCATGAATGAAGGAATGAATGAATGAACGACTGGAAATTGGGCCCTCACATAGAATGGCTTGGAGCTATGATGATGACGATGATGATGCATCGGAAGGGACGATCAGCTGGCTGGTGGGCATGTGTGCGGAAGTAAAGACAAACAGCCAAGTGACAAGCAGACACGGCACATACAACATATGCCAATGAATGGGTGTCCGCATGCATACATATATGCTGGAGTTATAAATGACTTTTGTATGAAATTAAGAGATACCACCTTAAGAATTAGTAAGTCATATTCAAACACGTACACACACACACACACACACATACACATTTACCAATATAACTTCTTTGAATTCGTTGCGACTATTATTGCTTAGGAGGTAGATGGATATGTACAAATTATTGCCACCTTTGATCAGGCGCACAGTGAAACGTATATTATATTGAGTCGTGTACTGAAATTTGAATACCCTCCACCATTTGGAACGAATGTTGAAATTTCTAAAAAATAAAAAAAATCCAATAAAAATTCTGTTAAAGTCTTAAAAATGCCGAATACAACCTTTATGTTGGGGTCTATACCAAAACGTGGACCTAAATAAGCAACTTTTGTCATAAACCATTACAATACTCAAATAAGAAACTTCCGGTGAATTAGGTAGCTAATTAGGCTGTAGTACCTATTAGGAACTTCAAATGCGAAATTTCAAACAATTGCGGTGAATATTGTACCTGAAATCGTCAAAATACCGAATATAGGGAGGTACTGATATATGGGGGCCATACGAAGACCTGGACCTGCATAGACAATTATTTGGCATATACTACAGTTTCCATTACGAACTGTAAATACCAAATTTTTTGAAACAACTCCGGCGAATGATGACCCTAAAATCGTCAAAATATCGAATATAGGGAGGTACCTTTATATGGGGTACATACGATATCGTGAATCTATACAGACAATACTCTTACAGTGGGTAAAGTACTCAGAAGGTACTACTTTTGTGGATATTCAGACAATTTCATTAAAAAATACCAAATATCGGGGGTACCGTTATACGGAGGCTATATGACACCGTGGACCGATATAGCCCATCTTCGACCCATCTTGACCTGCCTGCCTGCAGACAAAAGACTGATCTGTGCAAAATTTTAGCTTCCTATCTTTATTCATTTTGACTCTAGCGTGATTACAACAGACGGACAGGGCTAAATATATGTACTTTATTGGGTCTAAAGTAAGGTGGAGGGTATAAAAATCGGGTGAATAATGTAGGTAAAATTATCATGTCTGCATGAAGTTTTGATTACAACAAACTGTGCATTTTTATACCCTCCACAATGCACAGAATAGGCTATATTGGACCACGATATCCTATAACCCCTATATAATGGTACCCCCGATATTCGGCAAAATCTTTAATGAAATTGTCTGAAAAACCCCCTTAGGAGAGAAATGTCTATATAGGTCCACGATATCATATGGCCCATATACAACGGTAGCCCCCGATATTCGATATTTTGACGATTCTAGAGACTTTATTCGCCGGAGTTGTTTCAAATTTCTTATTTAGGGTTCGTAATGGAAACAGTTTATGCCAGAAAATTGTCCATGTAGGTGCAGGTCTTCGTATAGGGCCCACATATCAGTACCTCCCTATATTCGGTATTCTGACGATTTCAGGTACAATATTCACCGAAATGGTTCGGCCCCGCCGAACATATTGCTGGTTTAACTTTTTCCAGTCTAAAGCTATTTCAATATGTAAACCCTACAAATATGAGTTCGAAGTATATATTTTTTTTACCCTACAACACTATGTGTTGGGGGTATTATAAGTTTGATTGGGCCAATTATTATGTAACACCTCGAAATATTGGTTTCCCACATAGGAAAGTAAAAATGGATCTTCCTATCTCGTCGAGCTGACTCGATCTAGCTATGTATGTACGTCCGTCCGTCTGTCCATGTTAATTTGTAATCACTCTACAGGTCGCAATTATGGTACGACCTTCACTAAATTTAGAATGGAGGTGAGGCTAGGGCCGGAATAGAAGCCTATTGCCCGATTTTGCCGTTGCTCTACAGGTCGCAATTATAGACCTATCGAAGCGGAAGTTACCATGGGACTAGAGCTTAGGGCTGGGAAGAAACCTTTCAACTTTGATGGTCATCGGGTAATATTAAGTGATGATCAATGATGTTTTTTATCGCAGCCGTTATAAAGGTCACAAATAGAAACCAAAGGACACTAAATCTTGCGTGAAGTTAGAGTTTAAGACAACGGGTAGAATGGACCACTACTTTTGTGTGAAAAAATACCAACATTTCCATTCTACCGACACGCTGAAAATAACTTACACACAATATCCAAAATACACAAAATGGCGAACTTCTTGCTTTTTATGCTGATTTCATTGACGAATATAGCCAAATATCGTAGAGAAGAAAAACATATAAATGAGTCTAAATTTAGAGACACAGGGGGGCCTCTTGCTTTTGAGGATGATAGTAAAATATTTAGGGGTTCAAATGAACCAAAAACAGAAAAAAAATCCTGATCGCATAATTGAAGCCAATCGACACGGAATTTTGCCTGAAAAGAGAGAGAGAGACAGGGAAGAAGTGTAGAATTTTGGATGACCATTAGATTATACTTAGCTGAAACCAACAGCACGATGGAGTGCGTAAATATTGGGCAAATGTTTCTGATCACAATGCTAAGGGTAATATCTGGGCAGTGCTCCGTGACATAATTTCAAAAGCGAAATCTTCGAAATGGATTTGGACATAAAGGGGCTTCTAACACATTGTAGTGTTGTAGGGTATCACATGGTCGGCCCCGGACGACTATAGCCTTTGCGTACTTGTTTTTTATACCCTCCACCAAAAAAGTATGAAGGGTATATTAAGTTCGTCATTCCGTTTGTAACTCATCGAAATAATCATTTTAGACCCAACAAAGTATATATATTCATGATCAGCGTAAAATTCTAAGACGATTTAGCCCTGTCCGTCCGTCTGTCCATCTGTTGTAATCACGCTACAGTCAAAACGAATTAAGATAGAAAGCTAAAATTTTGCACAGATCCCTCTTTTGTCTGCCGGCAGGTCAAGTTCGAAGATGGGCTATATCGGTCCACGATATCATATAGCCCCCATATAACGGTACCCCCCGATATCCGGTATTTTGATGATTTTAGCCACATTTTCCAATGTAATAGTCTGAAAAACCACTCGAGGAGTTCTTTATAAGCACTTTACTCCCTGAAAGAGAATTGTCTATATAGGTCCACGATATCGAATAGCCCCCATATAACGGAACCCACTGATTTTCGGTATTTTGATGAGTTTAGCCACATTTTTCAATGGAATTGTCTGAAAATCCACACAAGTAGTTCCTTGTGGGTACTTTATACCTCGGCAGAGAATTATCTATATAGGTCCACAATATCGCATAGCCCCCATATAACGGTACCCCCACGGTATTCGGTATTTTGATGATTTTAGCCACATTTTTCAACAGAATTGTCTGAAATTCCACAAAAGGAGTCCCTTGTGGACATTTTACCCCCTTAAAAAGAATTGTCTATATATGTTCACGATATCGTATATCCCCCATATAACGGTACCCCCGATATTCGGTATTTTGATGATGTTAGCAACACTTTTCAATGGAATTGTCTTAAAATCCACACAAGCAGTTCCTTGTGAGTATTTCACCCCCTGAGAGAGAATTGTCTATACAGGTCCACCATATCGTATATCCCCCATTTAACGGTAACGGTAAATCCGCACAAGGAGTTCCTTTTGGGTACTTTATACCTCAGCAGAGAATTATCTATATAGGTCCACAATATCGTATAGCCCCCATATAACGGTACCCCCACGGTATTCGGTATTTTGATGATTTTAGCCACATTTTGTACACAAGGGGTTCTTTGTGAGCACTTTACCTCCCGACAGAGAATTCTCTATATAGGTTAACGATAACGTATAGCTCCCATATAACGATACCCCGCGATATTCGGTATTTTGATGATTTTAGCCACATTTACCAATCGTATTGTCTGAAAATCCACACACGGAGTTCTTTGTGAGCACTTTACCCCTGAAACGGAATTGTCTATATAGGTCCACAATATCGTATATTCCCCATATAACGGTACTCCCCTATATTCCGTATGTTGATGATTTTAGCCACTTTTTCCAATGGAATTATCTGAAAATCCACACAAGGAGTTCCTTGTGAGTACTTTGTCTTTATAGGTCCACAATATCGTATATCCCCCCATATATCGGCACATTCCTATATTAGATATTTTAAAGATTTTAAAAGAATTTTTAATGGACTTTTTTTTGAAAATTTTCTAATTTGTTCCAAATGGTGGAGGGTATTCAAAGTTCGGCCCGGCCGAACTTACTGCTTTTTTACTTCTTTTTTTTTGATATTTTCTAATTATTTCACGCGCACAATTATGGAATGTTGATTCCTTAGTCTGATAGTGGTACTTTTTATGTTATACTATATCAGCAATTGGGATAATGTTCGATAAAAGACATTAGCTGAAAATATCCCTACTACCACCAAACCACTGTTCATTCCCAGACAAATTCGAATGTATTCTTCGTATTGGAGGGGGAATGCAATTTATTTATACGTGCATGAATTCTGCACAATAATGTAGCCATAATTTACATGTCTGCATTTGTTCATAAAGACGGATAGTCGGCGAATATTTACGAGCAATATCAAAAATTTTGCATGCACACTAATAACGAAATGATAATGAACAAACATTACGAATTACAGAACGAATCCAATAACGCAATCCTTTACATATTTTCAAGTTTTTCATGCATTTTTGAATATTTATTTTTGAAATTGAATCATTCCAAATATTATGATCACCGATCAAAGTATGAAAGTCAATCTATTGGTAGTCATTTACATCGCAGGGCACACATGGTACGAATCACAATGCATTTATAAGGGAAACTTCATGCAGACTTGTAATTTCCGTACCATATGGACAATAATTGTCTATTTTTACTCATTTCTTCGACTGTTTATTAATGCAATGTGTTGATGTGTTTATGACTGTCAGTTTTATGTTCCTGTCAAATGTTTTATTAAATGCCATTGTTAATGTTTTAATAAGTATTTCAACTTTTAATGGTCAATGGAGACTTCATAAAATGCAAACGATACGTAATGGAAACGATGGTAATGGAAATACACATATTTTTTGAGAACGTTTTAACATTTTTATTTTCCACAAGAGACTGCAAAATAGCTGATTTCATTAATGTGCTTAAGTTAAAAAAATGGTATTAAATGGACGAGGGAAGAGAGTTAGATTGCTGTTATATACAGGGTGAGATGAAAAAACTGCAAAACAAAATAATCGTGTTTACTTGCCAAAGAGGTCAGCTGAATATGTGTACCTTCGATTGGCCACTAGAACTCAAGCCCCGGCCATGGTGATGGTGTGTGCCGCCATAACAGCCAATGGTCGCTTTCCGTTCGTATTAATCGAACGTGGCATCAGAATTTTTTTAGTAGTTTTATTAAAACAGTGCTTTTTGCCAGTAGTCGGCACCACTTGCTAATTGTCGGTATGGCATGTTCCAACAGTCGATATACCAATTTTTTGTAAGAATAATTAATAATAATAATAAATTAATTCATTAAAATATAATATTTTGTTTAGTTAAACTGATTCGACGTCTTTATTGTACTTTTCTTAAGAATATGGATTGTTGAGGACCTTCACAGACAAAAATTTACTTTTTATTAGAATAAATCATCTTTTCTTAGCGAAATTGTACACAAAGCTGACAATATATTTGAAAAAAAAACAAAATACATTTAGTTATAAAAGTTTCATTTATTTGGGCTTAAAAATAAAAAGTGCCGACTACTGGGACATGCCGAACTTAGGCACACTTACCCTATAGCTAAAATCATCAAAATACCTTATATAGGAAGGTACGGTAATATCGGAGCTATGCGAAGACCTGGACCAGCATCGACAATTTTCTGTCACAGGCTAAAGCATCCATTACGAACGTCAAATACGACATCTCAAACAATTTTGGTGGGTATTGTACCTAAACTCGTGAAAATACCGAATATAGGGAGGTACCGTTACATGGGGGCTATACGAAGATGTGCACCTGCATAGACAAATTTCTGTCATAGGATATAGTATCCATTACGAATCTCAAATACCAAATTTGAAACAATTCCGGTGAATAATGTTCCTAAAATCATTAAGATACCGAATATAGGGAGGTACCGTTATATGAGGGCTATACGAAAACGTGGACCTGCACAGATAATTTTCTTTCATAGACTGTAGTATCCATTTCGAACTTCAAATACCAAATTTTAAGCAATTCCGGTAAATAATGTCGCTAAAATCATCAAAATACCGAATATCGGGAGGTACCGTTATATGGGTGCTATATGAAAACGTGGACCTACATGACCCATTTACGAACTTAACCTGCCTACTGGAAAAATATACACGTGTGCAAAATTTTAACGTTCTATCTCAATTCGTTCTATCTCAGACAGACAGACAGACAGACGGACATGCCTAATTCGACTTAGAATTTTACGCTGATCAAGAATATATATACTTTGTTGGGTCTGACATGATTATTTCGAGAAGTTACAAACCGAATGACAATGTAAATACACCCTCCATAGTATATTGGAGGGTATAAAAATTATGGCGTTCAACTTTGTTGCAGTTTTTTTTATCTGTATTATATGTATTTTACCCTGTATTTTCACGCCTAATTTGGTCGTATGTGCAAAATTCCATACTATTTGGACTGGATCAATATATCCCATATTCACACCAGACCTTGCAAAGTTGGAGCGAAAACAGATTAGCTTTTCTCTTTCTGAGCAGTAATTTCTATACCCTCCACCTAAAAAAGTATGGAGGGTATATTAAGTTCGTCATTCCGTTTGTAACTCAACGAAATAATCATTTTAAACCCAACAAAGTATGTATATTCTTGATCAGCGTAAAATTCTAAGACGATTTAGCCCTGTCCGTCCGTCTGTCCGTCTGTCCGTCTGTTGTAATCACGCTACAGTCTAAACGAATTAAGATAGGAAGTTAAAATTTTGCACAGATCTCTCTTTTGTCTGCAGGCAGGTCAAGTTCGAAGATGGGCTATATCTGTCCACGATATCGTATATCCCCCATATAACGGTACCCCGATATTCGGTATTTTAATGATGTTAGGCACATTTTTTAATGGTAGTTCCTTGTGAGTACCCTGAGAGGGAATTGTCTACACAGGTCCACGATATCGTACATCCCCCATATAACGGTACCCCCCGATATACGGTATTTTGATAATTTTATCCACATTTTTCAATGGAATTGTAGAAAATCCACACAAGGAGTTCCTTGTGGGTTCTTCATACCTCGGCAGAGAATTATCTATATAGGTTCACAATATCGTATAGCCCCCATATAACGGTACCCCCACGGTATTCGGTATTTTGATGATTTTAGCCACATTTTTCAATGGAAATGTCTGAAATTCCGCAAAAGGAGTCCCTTGTGGGCATTTTACCCCCTAAAATAGAATTGTCTATATAGGTCCACGATATCGTATATCCCACATATAACGGTACCCCCCGATATTCGGTATTTTGATGATTTTACCCACATTTTTCAATGGAATTATAGAAAATCCACACAAGGAGTTCCTTGTGGGTTCTTTATACCTCGGCAGAGAATTATCTATATAGGTTCACAATATCGTATAGCCCCCATATAACGGTACCCCCACGGTATTCGGTATTTTGATGTTTTTAGCCACATTTTTCAATGGAAATGTCTGAAATTCCGCAAAAGGAGTCCCTTGTGGGCATTTTACCCCCCACGATATCGTATATCCCCCATATAAATGTACCCCCCGATATTCGGTATTTTGATGATGTTAGCCACATTTTTCAATGGAATTGTCTTAAAATCCACACAAGTAGTTCCATGCGAGTACTTTCCCCCCTGAGAGAGAATTGTCCATACATGTCCACGATATCGTATATCCCCCATATAACGTTACCCCCGATATTCGGTATTTTGACGATTTTACCCACATTTTACAACGGAATTGTCTGAAAATCCACACAAGGAGTTCCTTGTGGGTACTTTATACCTCGGCTGAGAATTATCTATATAGGTCCACGATATCTTATAGTCCCCATAATACGGTACCCCCGATATTTGGTATTTTGATGGTTTTATCCACTTTTTTCAATGGAATGTGGGCATTTTACCCCCTCAAAAAGAATTGTCTATATAGGTCCACGATATCGTATATCCCCCATATAACTGTACCCCCCCCCCCCCCCGATATTCGGTATTTTGATGATTTTACCCACATTTTTCAATGGAATTGTCTTAAAATCCACACAAGTAGTTCCTTGTGGGTACTTTATACCTCGGCAGAGAATTATCTATATAGGTCCACAATATCGTATAGCCTCCATATAACGGTACCCCCCGGTATTCGGCATTTGGATGATTTTAGCCACATTTTTCAATGGAATTGTCTGAAATTCCGCAAAAGGAGTCCTTTGTGAGCATTTTACCCCCTCAAAAAGAATTGTTTATATAGGTCCACGATATCGTATATCCCCCATATAACTTTGCCCCCCGATATTCGGTATTTTGATGATGTTAGCCGCGCTTTTCAATGGAATTGTCTTAAAATCAACACAACTAGTTCCTTGTGAGTACTTCACCCCCTGAGAGAGAATTGTCTATACAGGTCCACGATATCGTATATCCCCCATATAACGGTACCTCCCGATATTCGGTATTTTATGATTTGACCCACATTTTTCATCGGAATTGTCTGAAAATCCACACATGGAGTTCCTTGTGGGTACTTTATACCTCGGCAGAGAATTATCTATATAGATCCACGATATTGTATAGCCCTCATATAACGGTACCCCCGATATTCGGTATTTTGATGTTTTTAGCCATATTTTTCAACGGAATGGTCACAAGGGGTTCTTTGTACACAAGGGGTTCTTTGTGAGCACTTTACCCACCGACAGAGAATTCTCTATGTAGGTTAACGATAACGTATAGCTCCCATATAACGGTACCCCGCGATATTCGGTATTTTGATGATTTTAGCCACATTTTCCAATCGTATTGTCTGAAAATCCACACACGGAGTTCCTTGTGAGTACTTTACACGCAGACATAGATTTGTCTTTATAGGTCCACAATATCGTGTATCCCCCCATATATCGGCACCTTCCTATATTAGATATTTTAAAGATTTTAAAAGAATTTTTAATGGACTTTATTTTTTTTGAAAATTTTCTTATTCGTTCCAAATGGTGGAGGGTATTCAAAGTTCGGCCCTGCCGAACTTACTGCATTTTTACTTGTTTTTTTTTTTAATTTTGACATATTATGGGGGAGGTACCGGAAGTAGTAAAACAATATTGCTCATCTCCGAACTCTAATAATATTACGATGTACCAAATTTGGACCATATCGGATACTCCCTTCGAGAGTTATCGTGCGCGCCAGCCTGCCAGAGAGTCAGGCGGAAGGACCACACTAGATCGCCTCCAAAAGTCCTGAAACAGATTTGGTCCAAAGAGACCCATTGTCTAAAACCGTTACTTCGATTTGACACGATTTGGCCGTATCAAATGATATATACCCTCTCTAGCCATGTGGCTGAGACTATAAAAATGTTCACTGTTAATAGTTATGATCTATTTCATAAAAGTTATGGTCTACTTTACTCGCTAAATATATTATTCGATGACCATCAAAATTTGGTAGACTTCTGCCCAGCCGTAAACTGTAGCCCTAAGAAAATTCCCCATAACTGTAAAAGTCCATAGTGTCCTTTTCATATATGTTTTATTTCGCCGGACATTATTACTGCATCAAAATTTTGACATTTTTCACACAAAACATGTGGTCATATTTTACAATCATCTCCATCGGACGATAATTTCGGCTGTGGATCAACTACAATTTTACCTGAACAGAGGGACGGACGTACAAAGGAAGATCGACTCATCGACTTAATTATTCAATTAATTTTAATTTTCTGAAAAAATTTTTTCCGAAATCTTAAGCCATTGAATTGTTTGAAAATAATGATACAACATACATACGATTTGAACTGTCGAAATAAAAAATGGATTAAATAACATACAGATTTTTTAAATTCCACCTTTCCCATATATCAAAAAAAAAAAAAACATATCAGAGGAACACAAAGGATATTAAAATAATATGCCCTGCATAACTGATACATTTATTCCTAAAGCCACCAAAGCCACTTTCAAATGGCAACATAATAATAGAGTGTATGCTAAATAAAGGAATAAATATTGAAAATACATTGTAACAAAATAGGTTAACGCCCACTGCAAGAGATATGTTAAAATGAAAAAAAAGACCGAATTTAAATACAGATCCAACATTTTGAGTTGCTCTGGATGACTGACTACATTTCCTTTTGCCCGGATTTGAATTTCAACAAAATTGTTGTAAGTTTTAAATGTTAATTACACTTTTATGGGCGATAATATCTCTGCCCAGTCGGGGCTACAGCTGCCCTCATACATTTACCGGATTTCCAATTGGTGCAGCATCCAATGGTGGATGGATGTATGCATGTTCGGCGTTGATGCCTTTGGCATCACAACACGTTCGATCACAAAAAAAAATAACAAGAAAAAGTGATGTGAAACACACTGCCAGCCTAACTGGCCATCGAAGTCTGTTAAATTCCGGCTCACTCACACTTTAAATGTGTTGCTGATTCAATTTATGACCACACTTACAGTGTGAGTTATTTATATAAGTCTCTGTTGTATGAAAACTCTCATCGTAAGCTTCCCTAGGCTAGTTATACGCAGTGTGTTGCTAAGGTTGTTGTAAAAAATCCCATAAAAATCATTGGACTGTGTGTCGATGTGCTTGACTTTTGATTTTATTACAAAAATTGTGAGGTACATAATTTTCACTGACTTCATTGCGGCGATATTTACAATACGCCCGTCTAGTCCATAAAAATAACTCTCACTGTAGCGTCAAGGGTGTATTAGATTTTTCAAACCGTTTGTAAAATGAAGTTATTTTCGTTATTAAAAGAATGAAATAGACTGATCAGCCAAACGACATCTGTAAATTGCAACCTCACGATGGGGCCGGGGTTAGATTCAGAATGGAAACTGAAATTTTAAAAGAAAATTGCAAAATATTTAAGTCATGAAATTAACCAAAAAATCGGAAACAAAATTTCCATTCTAACGCGAATATTTCAAATCGAGTAATTCATTTTTGGTCAAATTCACAAGAAATGGAAAAGATCACTTATGAAATTCCAGCGGAAATTTGGAAGAAGGGTCGTAGGATAGATTTACTAAAAGTTTATAGCAAAATCGAACTATAAGTATTCCAAAAGTACTTGGAGGTATTAAATTTGGTACCATTTCGTATTATGTGATATGAAGCTAAAGCAGAATGGGATAAAGCATAAACTTGAAACTTGGTATAAGAATTAAGTTCGAAAGGCTGAATAGGGGTAGGGTTGAAATAGCAGTATATGCATACTATATTTATACGAAAAGTACTAAATGGTACTACATTTGGTATTGTGCTAAAAAGAACAAAAATTCGAAATAGTACCATATTTTGGCAAAGGAGTAGGAATAAAGTTGGAATTATAAACATAAATATTTTTTGAGCATTATCTGATGTCTGGTATTAATTACCTTGTTGGGGAGTGCATCTTACGCATGTAAGGGACTTAAACACCAAATCGTATTGAAACATATGTATGGAAGCTAAGCTATATCTGCAACGATTTTCACCCAAATCTGAAGTACTTGCTTCGAAAGTTCCAGTTTAAGTTCATTTGGGCTGTAACAACCATTTGGTGCACAATTCACCTGAATTCGGATAAAGATATATACAGGAGCTATATCTCATATCTGGTACCAAAAATCATTGCTGCGGAGTACATATCACATATGTGAGGGACTTAAAACCCCACATCGGAGGAACATATATATGGGAGTTATAGCTATATCTGAAGCGATTTTCAAATTTGATGTACTTGCTGAATGCGGTCGGATGTGCCCAAATTTAGGTTTTTTGGACTGATTTTGGCTATTTGGTGCACAATTAACTGGAAATCGGTTGAAGATATGTATTGAAGCTATATCTAAATTTGAACCAATTCACACCATTTTCAATAGGGTTCGTCCTTGGACCAAACAAATGTTGTTTGGAAAATTTCATCTCTGGTGTAAACCGGTGAAGAAAGGATACTACAAATTGTATACATTTTATGGGGGAGATTTCTGAAATTTGGATTGTCGGTTCACTCCTAAAAAATCACAAAAAATGGGTTAAGAACTGATTCATCAACGCCTAGCTAGAATCTTGAAATTTCTCATGTGGGTCAATGTTGGTGTGAAGGGTAAGATAGGGCTGGGTTTTTGGAAATTCGAACTATAAGTGCACTAAAAGTACAAAAGGGTACTAAAAATTGCATAAATTTTATTAGACAGATTTTTGAAATTTGGAATGAGGTTCGTTGATGGGGTGTAGGATAGATGTGTCAACATTTTTTTGGAAACTTGATCCAAACATGTGCTAAAATCACTAAATCGCACCAAAAAAATGGAAAGTTACTGAAATATGAAATAAGGTCATAGGATATATGTACTAAAAGTTTTTTTTTGCAAATTAGATCCAAAAATGTTCCAAAAGTACTAAGAGGTATTAAATTTAGTACTATTTGGTATTATGCGAACGGAAAAAGCTAAAGTTTTGAAACTTTGTATAAGAATTTCGTTCGGTAAGTAAAGCTCATATAAAGGTAGGCTTGAAATATTCGAAAATATGTACTACAATTATACGAAAAGTACTTAATGGTACTACATTTGGTATTGGGTTAAGTGGGTTAGATAGTGCTTGTAATCTAGAATTCGGCATTAGGGTCACTTAGAATGTAGGGTTGAGATGTATGGGTGGCTTTGGAAAAAAATACTAAAAAAAGTACAAAAGTACTAAATGGTACTAAATTTGGCATAGATAATTAGAATACAACTGGAATTATAAGTCTTATTAAAAGAATCACTTAACACCGATGCCAACTTCACCCTAACGCCAACAGTGCCCTAAGCGAGGATCTGTATGATCCATTGTTTATACCCTCAGCCATATGGCATTTGATACGTGCCTCATCGGAATAACGGTTTTAGACTCTAGGCCTACTTGGACCTAGTCCGTTTCAAAACATTTGGAGTTGATCTAGCGATGTCCGTCTGTCTATCTGTCCTGCTGGCTGATGCTCACGATAACTCTCGAGTAAATAACAATATTATTCATTATTATTATTATCGGTCCACTCCTCTTGCTAACTCCTCCAAAAAAGGTCAACATTTTCAAAAAAGGGTCAAAATTTTAAATAATTATAACTCTTATAAAATGTGATGTAAGAGTCGGATTGTTTTCAAATTGCACACATGCCTGTGACTGCTTATTATATTGTTTACAAGCGCACAAAACCATTTTGGTGGGAATTTTCCAGAAAAAAAAAGTTATTCCTGATGGAATTCAAGCGTGATAGTGTGATTTCTTTATATTTGGTTGGAAAACAACAACTGGCTCTCGTTAGAGCACTCCAGCATTTAAATGTGAATAAATCTTTTCCTCGTACCATCGCTCTTTACCGTGATACTGGTAGCGTAGCCCGACGTCAAGGAAGTGGGCGGAAGAAAACAGCAAACATCAGCAGAAATGGTTCGAAAAGTAAAGAAGCGACTTGATCGAATCCCGCGTCGCAGTGGCCGAAAAATGGCTCGTGAACTGAACTTATAGCAACATTCCATTCGGTAAATATTGAAAAATGAGCTCGGGGTAAAGCCATTGAAATTCCAAAAAGTGCAAGTATCAACCCCGCAACAGAAAGAAAATAGACTCAAAAGAGCTATAGAGTTGATGCGCTTGGCAGAAAGTGGTGAACTGCCGAATTTGGTTTTCTACGAGGAGAGAACATTCGTTGTCCATCAGTTTGTAAACAAACAAAATGATCGTGTTTACTTGCCAAAGAGGTCAGCTGAAAATGTGTACCTTCGGTTGGCCACCAGAACTCAAGCGCCGGCCATGATGATGGTGTGGGCCGCCATAACAGCTGATGGTCGCACAGGACAGGACTCAGGACTCAGCACAATCGAACTCAGCACTTATGCCAACATTTTATGCTATTTCCGACATTTTTAGATTACACTCAATAAAATTAAAAAAAAACCAGTAAGGAAAGCTCAAAAGACGGGCGGGGCCGACTATATGATACCCTACACCACTATGCATATTTAGTAGAGCTCTCGTAAAAAGGTTTATATAGGGCATTTCAGAGCTCTATGAGATATTTGGTACAAAATCAAAATCTATCTAATTCTATCGTGCATTTTACGAACTATAGCTATCTCTGAACCGGGTTTCTCCAAATTTTACGTATTAGCTTCTAGACTGAATTCGGTCTTATGTACGAAAATTCAGGTGATTTGGGCTGATATTGACCATTTAGTGCACATTTAACGCTAAATCGGATGAAGATATATATGGGAGCTATATCCAAATCTAAACCGATTTCGATAAAAATTTAAAACAGCTATTTCTGTGCTCCATCTAATACCTGGTACCAAATATCACGGTTGTGGAGTGCATAGTAGGAATGTGAGGGACTTAAAGATCAAATCGGATGAAAGATATATATGGGAGCTATAGCTATATCTGAACCGATTTTCTCCAAATTTGATATACTTGCTTCTAGGCCGAACTCGGTTGGGTGTGCCAAAATTCAGGTAATTTGGACTGATAGTGGACATTTGGTGCTCATTTAACCCGAAATCGGATGAAGATATATATGGGAGCTATATCCAAATCTGAACCGATTTTCTCCAAATTTGTTGTATTTACTTTAAGGCTAATCTCGGTCACATGTGCCAAAATTCGGGCCATTTGGGCTGATATTGGCCATTTGGTGGTCAATTATCCCGAAATCGGATGAAGATATATATGGGAGCTATATCCAAACCTGAACCGATTTCGATAAACTTTAAAACAGCTATTTCTGTGCTCCATCTAATACCTGGTACCAAATATCACGGTTGTGGAGTGCATAGTAGGAATGTGAGGGACTTAAAGATCAAATCGGATGAAAGATATATATGGGAGCTATAGCTATATCTGAACCGATTTTCTCCAAATTTGATATACTTGCTTCTAGGCCGAACTCGGTTGGGTGTGCCAAAATTCAGGTAATTTGGACTGATAGTGGACATTTGGTGCTCATTTAACCCGAAATCGGATGAAGATATATATGGGAGCTATATCTAAATTTGATCCGATTCTCACCAATTTCAATAGGGTTCGTCCTTGGGCCAAAAAAATATTGTTTGGAAAATTTCATCTCAATCGGATAATAAATGCGACCTGCATTTTGTTCACAAGAATACATGGACAGACGGACGGACGGACGGACAGACGGACGGACATGCATAAATCGACTCAGAAAGTGATAGATATAGCTCCCATATATATCTTCGTCCGATTTGCCTTTTATTGTGCACTAAACGTGTAATATCAGCCCGAATAGTACTGAATTTTACACATACAACCAAATTAGGCCTGAAAATGAGTATGCCAAATTTTATCGAAATCGGTTCAAATATACATATAGCTCCCATATATATTGTTCATCCGATTTGTTATTTTTGTCCTCCGCAGCCGTAATATGCACTCTGTAACAACAATATTTTGGGAAATATATCAAATGCAGCTCAGAAATACCTTTGATAAATTTTATCGAGATCGGTTCAGATTTGGATATAGCTCCCATATATAACTTCGTCCGATTTACCATTTATTGTGCACCAAACGTCTAATATTTGTCCAAATGGGATAGAATTTGGCACATACGACCGAATTTAGTCTAGAAGGTAGTATGCCAAATTTGGTGAAGATCGGTTCAGATATAGTTATAGCTCCCATATATATTGTTCATCCGATTTTTTGTATTTGTTACCCACAGCCGTAATATGCACTCCGTAACAACGATATTCAGGGAAATATATCAAATACAGCTCAGAAATATCTTTGCCAAATTTTATCGAGATCGGTTCAGATTTGGATAAAGCTCCCATATATATTTTTATCCGATTTCAAATTAATTGTGCACGAAATGGGCAATACAATTCCGAATTTAAAAGATACAAATGCTTCGGCATATTTAGTCCATTGAATTTTAAATTATAATTATAATCATAGCGTGTTTAATTGAATTCTCCTATAAAAACTTTTAATTGTTATGCAGAGCTCAACTAAATTAGCAAAGTGGTGTAGGGTATCATAAAATCGGCCCCGCCCGACTTTAGCACTTTTTTTACTGGTTTTTTATCACGCCCTCTATATCATATTTTTTTAATGGACAATATTGGCCCTTCGGAAACTACTCTATATAGAGGTCAACAATTTAATAATAATAACAGAAGCCAAAATATCTTTAAATAATCGAATATTGGCTGAAGGTATACATCTGTCGGCAAAACCGACTGATACCTTTTCACTTGTTTTACTTAGATTTTTCTCCACTGTTTGCTTCCTGAATAAATCCATCAGATTATCCCTTATTTGGCATCACCATCCATCAGTTTTTCTCGCTTTCATATTGTAATAGCATTTTTACAATATGAAGTGTGTTTAAAGTTCGCCACGATCAAACCAAACTCCTGTTTCACTTATTTTTACGTACCTTCAGTCCCAACATCACATCACCAATCGAATTACCAGTCAGAGCTTAAAAAGAACTACAACAACAACAGTATGGGCACATCATGAAGTCGTCGTTGTCGCCATCATCGTAAAGTTTACAACAACCTCAAGTTACATCGCGCTGAAGATGAACGGAGTGGAATAGTCGAACGGTTGAACACGACCCAACAGCTAAAATGGACTTTAAAATGAGCATTCTAATCTATTTGTTGAGATCGGCTAGTGTCATAAATAAATACGTTATTTGATATTTGTTGTTGTTGAGGCTTCGTTTAAATTGCAACTTAACTCTGACTGAAACTACGCCATAAAGTTTGTTCGTCTGTCTGACTGTCGTGTCGTGTCGGTCTATCTGTCTGTCTTCACGTCGCTATTATCGCTTAGCTCTTCCTTTTTGTTCTCCGGACTATTTGATTTTATTGTCTTGTTAAAATTATTTGTTATTTTTGTTGTTGTTGTTGATGTTGTTGTTGTTAGTTTCATTATTGTTATTGTTTGGCGCTGTGGCCATATACACATACATACCTTTTTCCAGCTTGCAATGTAACGCCCCAACAACACTTCTAAAAGAGTATCAGTTTCGTGGTTGACTTGATCTATAGCCTCCCATAAAGGTTTAAATATTATTCGAGTTCATTTGAAGAGAAGCTAATAAAGTAGAGCGCCTGTATGTGTATATGGGCTGATGCAAAAATTTCACTTCATTAGCCGGAAAAATTTAATTTCGATTGAATATCTTTTGATAATGACAAAGAAAAAAATTACTGGCGTTAAATTGCAAAATACTTTTTACAACATGAGATCAAAGTTAACCCTTCTTTTGATGGTGTGTTGATTAGAGTCTAACAAGTAAAAAAGCTGTAAGTTCAGCCAGGCCGAACTTTGAATACCCTCCACCATTTGGTACGACAATTAACAATTTTCAAAAAAAAAAAATAAAAGGATTTTAAAATTCTGTTAAAATCATGTAGCCGTATGTTAGAGTCTATATGGCGACGTGGACCTGCATAGGCAACTTTTGTCACAAGGCAACTTATATCACAATATTCAAATGCGAAACTTGAAAAAAAAAACTGTTTATAATGTAGCTAAAATCGTCAAAATCGTAGAATATAGGGAGGTACCATGGTGGGTATAAAACGTGGATCTGCACAGAAAATTTTTGTCATAGGCTGTTATATCGAACTTCACGAACTTCAAATGCGAAATTTGAAACAATTCCGATAAATAATGTCGCTAAAATCATCAAAATACCGAATATCGGGGTGTACCGTTATATGGGGGCTATACGAAGACGTGGACCTGCACAAACAATTTTCTGTCATAGGCTGTAGTATTCATTACGAACTTCAAATGCGAAATTTGAAACAATTCCGGTAAATAGGTTCGCTAAAATCATGAAAATACCGAAGATCGGGGGTACCGTTATATGGGGGCTATACGAAGGCGTGGTACTGCACAGACAATTTTCTGTCATAGGCTGTAGCATGCATTACGAACTTCAAATACTAAATTTGAAATAGTTCCGGTAAATAATGTCGCTAAAATCATCAAAATACTGAATATTGGGGGTACCGTTATATGGGGGCTATACGGAGACGTAGACCTACATGGCTTATTTTCTGTCTTAGGATGTAATATCCTTTACGAACTTCAAATACCAAAATTAAAGCAATTCCGGTAAATAATGTGGCTTAAATGATCAAAATACCGAATATCGGGGGGTACCGTTACATGGGGGCTATACGAAGACGTGGACCCACATTACCCATTTTCTGTTTTATGCTGTAGTATCTATGAAAAACTTTAAATACCAAATTTGAAACAATTCCGGTAAATAATGTAGCTAAAATCATCAAAATACCGAATATCGAGAGGTACAGTTATATGGGAGCTATCCGAAGACGTGGACCTATATGGGCCATTTTCAATACCAAAAGTCCTGCAGACATAGTACACATTTGAGTAAAATTTTATCAACCTTCTTCATTCCGTTCGGAAGCTAGAGTGATTTCCACAGACGGACAGACGGATGGATGGACAGACGGACGGACATTGATAAATCGACATAGAATTTTATGCTGATCAAGAATATATATACTTTGTGGGTTCTAAAATGTATATTTCGAGGTGTTACAAACGGAATGACAAACTTAATATACCCTCCATACTATGGTGGAGGGTATAAAAATGGACTGGAAATTGAAAATCCGGAAGAAGAGGCTAATATTTTGTTGAGACATACATATATTTCTTGTATGATAATTTCTCTTTCAATTTGAGCTATTAATAATTATGGAGATGGCATCGAAACCTAGCGAAACAATTAGTATAGGACGCGTTTTGCTGTTGGCAAAGCAGCTCATTTGGCATATGAGATGATATTAGGCTAGACCAAGAATAAATTTGTTCTAAGTCCCATTTATGAGCCAATTATTGGATAGGTGTGTATGCGAATAAATGTAAAGCATCTTCCATTCCAAGGCTGTCCATAGTCTGAAACCTATTTCAATGCTCAACACCATTCCTCTATTAAATAAATAAGGATATTTCAGGCCTAACAAGAGCAAAAGAAAGCAAAGGCTACAGTCGAGCGGGGCCGACCGTTGAATACCCTACAACACTATAATAAACGATACAGTTTATATAGGCAAGATACTAGAAAGAATTCCACAAGATATTGTGACAAATAATAAAAGAAAACCATCAGGTTTCGTTCTCTAATTTTCGAATAATTGCAACCTTAACTAATTTTCTCATTTCCTTTGACTTCTATTATGATTATTTAAATGTTTAACCCCTTATGCAGTAGGTTTCGAAGGAATGGGCCAATAGCGGCCATTTCGTATCGGACCAAAATAAATATTACATAAATATTGCGACATGCTAGGTTTGGACTATATATAGACTGCTTCCTTCACTTTACATGACATATGTGATAATTTTTAGAAAATGTTTACATTCCATTCCATGTTTCATCTAATACATATTAAAATATTGGTATGGGCAATATTACAAGAAAATCGAACATTTATATCCAATTTATGGAAAATCATAAATTCCATATTCACCTCAGGTTTCTGGCGAAGAGATATATATTGAGATATAGCAAGTTGTAAAAAATCGCTGAGTTGTTTCCCAATTTATAACAGATAAAAATATTGAAAATTTTGGTCCTTTTGGGGGTGAGGTACCAGAAAGGGTTCGCAGATATATAGCATCTTCACGACAGATATTGTGTTAGTAAAATTGTTTGTATGTGTGAAATTTGAAGAGAGTTGGATGCTTATTTCGCTTTCGTTGAGCGTTATGTTTTTCAAAATGTTGAACCCCCAGGTAGCAAAATAAATAGTCCGATCTCTACCATCTATATAACAGATTTTGTGTTGATGGAAATATGGGAAATCATAAATTCTATATTCATCTCAAGATTCTGGATGAGAGACATATATTTAGATATTGCAAGAATCGCTAAGTTGTTCCCCAATTTATGACAAATAAAAGTATTAAAAATGTTGTCCCTTTGTGGGTGAGGTACCAGAAGGGGTTCGCAGATATGTAGCATCTTCACAACAGGTCTTGTGTTAGCAAAAATGTTTGTATGTGTGAAATTTTAAGAGCGTTGGATGCTTATTTCGCTTTCTTTGAGCGTTATGTTTTTCAAAATTCTGAACCCTATGTGGGACAGGTAGCAAAAGAAATGGTCCAATCTCTACCATCTTTATAACAGATCTTGTGTTGATGTTGAAATATTGAGATGTACCATGTCCGGAATGGAATCGGATAATGATTTAGCTTTTTATGAACTTCATGGATACTCAAAATTTTGAGCGTTTGTGCGGGAGATACCAGAAGGAGTGGACCGATTTTGCCCATCTTAGCACCAGACCTTGTGTTAATATAAATATTAGGATGTGTGAAATTTAAAACAATCGGACTCTTACAGCACATTTTATGAGATTTGTAATTATTCAAAATTCCATTGACCATTTGATGGAGTGGAACGATATTGTCCACCTGACCTAGCACTGATGCAAATATTAGGATATGCAAAGTTGGAGCAGAATCGGATTATCCTTTCTCTTTCTGTGCAAAAAAATATATTTTTTAAAAATTCCGACCTTTTATAGGGGGAGGTACCAAAAGGAGTGGACCGATATTGTCCATCTTAACTCCTGACCTTGGGTAAATTAAATTATTGGGATGTGTGAAATTTGAAGACAATCGGACTCTTATATCAAAATTTTGACCATCAGACATATTAGACAATATTTTAGTGACTAATTAGTGAATAATTATTGAATGAGCTCATTAATGTGAATTAATTGAAGCATTCTTCCATTCCAAGTCGGTCCATAGTTTGGCTGTAGAAACCTATTCCAACACTCAACATCATTCAACTATAAAATAAAGGTATTTCAGGCCTAATTAGAGCTAAGAAAACAATACCCTTAGCCAATGTTCGTTAATTAAATATATATTGACTTAAGTTATGACTATTCAAATTTTCGTTTTGGATAATGCTGAAATGTGCGTATCCTTCAGTACTGACAAAAAATATTGGGATGTACAAAATATGTTAAATATATTCATTTTATGGCGAATAATTGTTAATTAAAATATTAACCTTTTATGGGCTTACATGTTCATGTCAGATCTCTGGTTGAGAGAAATGTTTTGAAATTTAAAATGTTCACCCTTTTAAAGAAGTAGGCCGATATTGTCCATTTTCACCATACAAAATATTAGGATATGCGAGGCTTGCCCAAAATTGGACGACTCTTTCTTGTTGTAACAGGTAAATTATTTTCTCTGAATATTTGCAATTTTGAGGGAGGTACCAAAATGAGTGATCCGATATTGCCCATCTCCGATATCGATCTAATTTCGACGATGATATTACGATGTAGCAAGTTTGGACCTTATCGAACACATTCTATAATATATTGCCGATTTTATTGCTTCGTATATGATCTGTTTTTATACCCTCCACCATAGTATGGAGGGTACATTAAGTTTGTTATTCCGTTTGTAACACCTCGAAATATACATTTTAGACTCCGCAAAATATTTATATTCGTGACCAGCATAAAATTCCATACGGATAGAACAATGTCCGCCGGTCTGTTCGTCTGTGGTTGATATTTTGTTTTTAATTTTTGAAATTAAATTGATATATTCTCCATATAACTGTTTAGATTTAAAAATTTAAAATATTTAAAATATTCGCGGTTTAATGAAAAATTTTGAATTTTTTCAACAAAAAAGATATGGTCTATTTTACCCGCTAAATATTATCCGATGACCACCCAAATATGTAGACTTCTTGCCAGCCTTAAACTCTAGCTACATGCGAAATTCCGCGTCGATTGGTCTATAATTGCGGCCTGTAGAGCAAGTGCAAAATCAGGAATTTTTTCAGTTTTTGGTCCATTTCAACCCCTAAATATTATGCGATCATCACCAAAAGAAATAGGGTTCTATTCTGACCCTAGCCCCACCTCCATTTTAAATTTCGTGAAGATCGGACCATAATTGCGACCTGTAGCGTGATTACAAATTAACATGGACAGACGGACAGACGGACGGACGGACATACATAGCTAGATCGACTCAGCTCGGCGAGATAGGAAGATCCATATATACTTTCCTATATGGGAAATCAATATTTCGTGGTGTTACATAATTTTTGGCCCAATCAAACTTATAATACCCCCAACACATAGTGTTGTAGGGTATAAAAATAAAATCAGCATCAAGCTTTCAACTCCAGGACCTACGTCGTGCTACAGCTGGTATATGCGAACACATTTAAACAAACAAAAACCAGTAAAGAAAGTCCTAAAGTCGGGCGGGGCCGATTTTATGATACCCTACACCACTTTGCTAATTTAGTTGAGCTCCACGTAACAATTAAAAGTTTTTATGGGAGAATTCAATCATACACGCTATGATTATAATTATAATTTAGGACTAAATATGCCGAAGCATTTGTATTTTTTAAATTCGGAATTGTATTGCCCATTTGGTGCACAATTAATTTGAAATCGGATAAAGATATATATGGGAGCTATATCCAAATCTGAACCGATCTCGATAAAATTTGGCAAATCATCTTCATGCAAATCATCTCGTTTCCTTTTGTCTGTTACAAACAAATGCACAAAGACATAATACCACCTTGTGGTGTAGGGTATAAACCGACAAAGCTTTATGGGACTCATTTCAAAACGTGGACCTACATCGTTAACATGACAATAACCCATCCAATGAGAACTCAAAATGCAAAATTCATTGGGATTGCAGTGAATGAAATGCCGACCTTTTGCAGGTCATGATATGGGTCATAATCCCCGCATAGGGGGTTGGTAATTTGAGAAGAAACCATCCTTGCAATAACTGATCACGTTTTGGTATAACCACCATATGATTCAAGCTATTTTCGGGGTCTTGGCCACTTTTTTTGCACTTATTTGGTATTTTTGTTTCTTTTCATGAAATTTTGAATTTTCGGAGTAGGGTCCATATAAAACTTGACCACATTCATCACTTGATTTGGCTAAAAAAATGTATTTAGGCTACTTTGGGGTAGAGAACCAACTTGCAGATAATTGTCCATTTAAGAATTGTGCCACATACCCCAAAGTCCACTTTATATTTGAAATCCCCAATAAAATATTGTTTGGGAACGTAGATTTGAGATGTAAATCATGGAAAAAAAATACGAATATTGGAAAGTAACACGGGACCGAACGTTTCTTTAATAGTCATTGAATTATACTATGATGAAAAATATGAATAATTTATATGACAACCAAATTAATTCCCATATCACGGTAATGGGCGTAAAAGAGTTATTATCCTTGACCATTCTAAAATCATTCTCAACTCAATTATCAGGTGAACAAAACTAAATATCACACAGCACGGTATTGTAAACGTTGCAAATACAAATTCCAAATTACAGCACATTTTAATGGAAAATTTTGCTAAACTCTTTACAATACCAAAAATTGAGCTGAGTTTTCACATGGAGCTATTAGAGATGTTCTAAATCATATAGATTTTTAACACTCCAACTAAAGCCTGTGGATGAAAAATAAGATCAGGCTATTCAAAATACTGAAAACAGAGGTGGGTGAATAATTATTGTAATTTTTGCCATGAATATATATTTCTATTTAGAAATTACTATGGAGTTATTACTTATAATAAAAATTTTGCCGCTTACATAAGTCAGATCTGGGATTTATTGTACTTTAAAAAATAAAAGTACGGGCCGGCAACGCGGACCGGGCTAGCTAGTATTAAATACCCAAAACTTAAAATTGTCCTTTCGGAGGTTACGTAAACATTCCAGAGGTTTTTGGAAACGTTTTACAAATTTCAATAAATTTTAGCTTTTAGGCAAGGCTCCCGATTATCTGATTCCAATCTAACGGCGTGATATTTCTGGTTTTCATACCACACAGATAATTTTATCAAAGAGGTAGCATACACCCACATGCATGTGGACATTGTTGCTACACGAAGCTTGGGTATATAAAATCACATAAACTACAATACCCATTCGAAGAAATGTTTCCAAATTTAAAAGCGATTTTCTGTTTATCAATAACTGTCTAATGGTCATTAGTCGCCATTAACTAAGATGGTCGGATGACATAAATTGTCAATACATTTGACACAAAGTCTATCGCATGTGAAACTGTTTACATTAAGCCAAACAAACAGCTGCTGCACTCTTCAAATATTGTTGCATCGATTATCGATTGGAAAATCTTAAAACCAGTATCAAATTTCAAAACAGATTTCCATTAAAATGCGTTTCTAAAACATTGATACGTATGTAGTTTGGACGGTAACAATTTCAACTGATAAGATAAATTTACTAAACTCGTATCGGCGGTATACATCTCGTTAGATTTGCATAATTTGCACGATGCGATACCAAGTGTGGCTGATGCCGGCATTGGGAGTCGTTAAAAGAATTCCCAACTAATTTGAACATTTTATTGACATTTAATGCATATGAGACACACTTTGAAATGCAAATGGGAAAAGAAATCGTCGTGTGTGGGCTTATTTCTTTGTTAGGCAAAGAAAATTAGGTGGGATTTTGGTTATTAACAGCTCTTTTTCTCTTTTGTGTTTTTGACCACAAGTCTTAATATTGTTAATTTATGAGGGCTCATGTTTATTAATGCTATTTTAAGTAAAGAAAATACCTGAAACCGCTGTTTAGGTGGCAAACGGCAGTGAAGATTTACTGAATTTTGAAGAACAGGTCACATAAATCAGATTTATTTTGCAGGTCTGAACTCTGCCCTAAAAAACTAGTATAAATTGTTTTTTTCTATAATACAGGATTTTTTTTATACCTTATAGTGGAGTGAGGGTATTATTTGTTTGGCCTAAAAAGTTTGCAACACCTCTATATATTGTTCCTAGACTTTTAGGCAAATCTTGACAAGCTTCGTCTATCTAGCTATGTGTGTCGATCCGTCCCTGTGTATTGAACTATAATCAAACAAAATAGGAGACTAAAATAGGAGACTAACATTTATAGGGATAATAGCAAACTATAAATATGAAATAGGCCGTATTAGAGGTCATATGATAGTATTTTTTTAAATGAAAACTGAGCTTTTGTGTGAAAAATACCACCATTTCTATAACCTACACCACAAGGTGGTCAGGGTATTATGTCTTTGTGCATTTGTTTGTAACAGGCAAAAGGAAACGAGATAGACCCATAGTTCCTTTTGATGATCTGCATAGAATCACTTTCTGAGTTGATTTATGCATGTCAGTCCGTCAGTCCGTCCGTCCGTCCGTCCGTCCGTCTGTCCATGTATTTTTGTGAACAAAATGCAGGTGCATTTATTATCCGATTGAGATGAAATTTTCCAAACAACATTTGCCCAAGGACGAACCCTATTGAAATTGGAGATAATCGGTAAAAATTTAAATATAGCTCCCATGTATATCTTCGTCCGATTTGTCTTTTATTGAGCACCAAACTTGTAATAACAGCCCGAATAGTATGGAATTTTGCACATACAACCAAATTAGGCCTTAAAACAAGTATGCCAAATTTTATCGAAATCGGTTCAGATATAGCTATAGCTCCCATATATATTGTTCATCCGATTTATTGTATTTGTTACCCACAGCCGTAATATGCACTCCGTAACAACGATATTCAGGGAAATATATCAAATACAGCTCAGAAATATCTTTGCCAAATTTTATCGAGATCGGTTCAGATTTGGATATAGTTCCCATATATATTTTTATCCGATTTCAAATTAATTGTGCACCAAATGGGCAATACAATTCCGAATTTAAAAGATATAAATGCTTCGCCATATTTAGTCCTTTGAATTTTAAATTATAATTATAATCATAGCGTGTATGATTGAATTCTCCCATAAAAACTTTTAATTATTAAGTGGAGCTCAACTAAATTAGCAAAATGGTGTAGGGTATCATAAAATCGGCCCCGCCCGACTTTAGGACTTTCTTTACTGGTTAAAAATTCGATAAGAGAAATTGCTATTATAAATCCCGCTGTAAGAAAGTAGTTTAGATAGGTCAAGTTTTCGTGTAGTCCCCATATATTTGAACTTACTGATATTCGGCATTTCGACGATTTTAGCCACGTTATTTCCACCATAGTAGAAGGGTATATTAAATTTGTCTTTCCGTTTGTAACACCTCGAAATATACATTCTAGCCCCACAAAGTATATATATTCTTGATCAGCATAAAATTCTATGTCGAATTAGCTATGTCCGTCCGTCTGTCCCTCTGTGGAAATCACTCTAGCTTTCGAACGAAATGAAGTAGGTTGATAAAATTTTACTCATATGTGTATTATGTCTTTTATTATGGACTTTTGGTATTGAAAATGGGTCATGTAGGTCCACGTTTTTGGTATAGGCCCGATATTATGGTACCTCCCTATTTTCGGTATCTTGGTATTATTCAAATTTGATATTTGAAGTTCTTCATGAATACTACAGCCTAAGACAGTAAATTGTCTGTGCAGATTCACGTCTTCGTTATTCACCGAAGTAATTTCAAATTACGTATTTAGAGTTCGTAATGAGAACTACAGTCTGTGACGGAAAATTGTCTATGCAGGCCCAGGTCTTCGTATATATATATATATATATATATCAGTACCTCCCTATATTCGGTATTTTGACGATTTTAGGTATAATACTCACCGAAATTTTTGAAATGTCATATTTGAAGTTCGTAATGGATGCTAAAGCCTGTGACAGAAATTTGTCTATGCAGGTCCACGTCTTCGTATAGCCCCCATATAACGGTACCTCCCAATTTTATTTTATGATTTTAGCTACATTATTCACCGTTTATTTCAAGTTTTGAATTTGAATATTGTAATAGCTCATAACAAACAATGCCTTTGTAGGTTCACGTCGTATAGACCCCAATATATTTTTAACGGATTTTATTTTTTGAAAATTTTCAAATTCGTTCCAAATGGTGAAGGGTATTCAACTGCTTTTAACTTGTTTTAACAATTTTTTGGGAAATACATTTGTAGAATATTTTCTTTAAGAAGCTAGGCCTTGCAAGAAAAAAAAATTTGTGACTCACATATATGCTTATTATTAAAAAAAAAAAAAAAAAAAACTAATAAGGAACTTACATGCGGTTGTGAGCTTTTAAATCAATCTGGGAGAAAAAAGGATTTCTATTATGTGTATATGTGTGTCTGCCAATTATTTACTTTCAAAATTATATTTTAATATTAAAATATTGTACCACACTTGGGCACCAAGTAATCATTCAGCTCTGAAAAAAAAATATTGCAGTAGATTGCAACAAATTCCAATAAAAATTGGCGGTAATTGACCACAATGGGCGCCACTAGCTCTCTTTTGCAGAAAACCTCAACCATCAGATTACTTTCAACTGACAGGCATGTTCCTTCAAAAATTTTGTTTTAATATTAGATTATTGTACCACACGTTGATCTTGATAAAATTTAGCAAAGGGATTCCTGAGCTGTATTTGATATATTTCCCCAAATAGTGTTGTTACAAAGTGCATATTACGGCTGCGGAGAACAAAAATAACAAATCGGATGAACAATATATATAGTATAAAGCTATATCTGAACCGATCTTCACCAAATTTGGCATACTACCTTCTAAAATCAATTCGATCCATCCCATTTGGGCAAATATTAGACGTTTGGTGCACAATAAAAGGCAAATCGGCCGAAGATAATATGGGAGCTATTTCTACATTTTTTACCGATTATCTCCAATTTCAATAGGGTTCCTCCTTGGGCCAAACAAAATTTGTTTGGAAAATTTCATCTCAATCGGATAATAAATGCGACCTGATAAATGCGACCTAAATGCGACAAAATACATGGACAGACGGACTGACATGCATAAATCAACTCAGAAAGTGATTATATGGAGATCCTCAAAAGTAACTATGGGTCTATCTCGCTTTCTTCTCCATGTTACAAACAAATGCAAAAATACATAATACCCTTACCACTATATGGTGTAGGGTATAAAATCTAAACAAAGGCTATGTTGTGCAGGGCCACGACCATGTGATACCCTACAACGCTTTAACATCTTGGATGTACAATTATCTTTTTACAAAAATCATTGTAATTTTCGATTTAAAGAATAGGATTTTGTCACTTTTACATTTCGCCATCCAAATCTCTAACCTCATGCAATTTTTACCCCTAGAATTTCTGGTCAATTTAAACCTCTAAATATTTTGCGACCATATCCAAAAACAACATTTTTCTATTCAGGAACGGGAAATAAATTAGACCTATAGCATGATTATGGACATATGGCACACATAGATATTGACTCAGTTCGGCGAGATAAGATCTATATAAAAAAAACCTATGCCCAGTAGATATAATATAGTGTTGGGAGTAGTAATGATTTCTTTGATGAGCCGATTTTTAACAGGCAAATATTACCCTGACATTTTTCCACGAACTTGTTTCACCACCCACTTGATGATGCATGCATTAACTGCATGCTCCAACCTATTCCACTGAGATTTATAGTTTAACTTGATACTGGTACGAATATTCAATACCCTACAACACTATGTGTTGATTTTTCTGTTGCTCTACAAGGTCACAATTATAGACCAATCGGCGGAATTTTGCATGGAGTTAGGGTTAAGGACTGGGCAGAAGCGTACAAATTTGGATGGCCATGGGAGCACATTTTGCGGGTAAAATATACCATAACTTTTTTGTAAAAAATACGAAAATTTCCACTAAACCGCCAATATTTTTCGTCCTGACGAAATCGCTAATACACGAAAATGTCACTTCTGACCGTTACATTGATGCTCATATTCAAAATTTCGCATATATAGTAAAATATATACAATCTCATATATTAAAGAAGGGAATGTTATTTAGATCGCTGATAAATCAAGAACCGCTGGTCTGATTTTCACAATTCTCATCAATTTGGAATGATCTCTCGCCAGAAAAGGATAATATCAAAGAACATCGCGCACAAAATGCCAATAAAAAAGTCCGTCTGTCCATGTTAATTTATAATCTCTCTGCAGTTCGCAATCGTGGACCGATTCTCACGAAATTGAAAATGGAGATGGGGTTATGGTCAGAATAGAAGCCTATTTATTTTGGAGATCATCGCATAATATTCAGAGGTTGGAATCATCGGTTCAAATGATTTAGGAGTTCAAATGAACCAAAAACTGAAACATTTTCGTGATCACACAATTGAAACGAATCGTAATGGAATTTTGTGTGAGAAGAAAGTTAAGGACAGGGAAGAAGTCTAGCATTTTGGATGACCATTGGATTATATATAGCTGTAAAATGGACCACACCAACTAACAACAGGATGGAGTCCATAAATATTGGGCATGTGCCCCTGGTCAAAAGTCTAAGAGAAATATCTGGGCAGTACACTCTGTCATAATTTCAAAAGCGGAATCTTACAAAATGGATTTGGACATAAGGGGGCTTCTAACATATTGTAGTATTGTAGGGTATCACATGGTCGTCCCCGCATGACTATAGCCTTTGCTTACTTGTTTTTGTATCATAATCCAACTCGAACTATTGAACTCCACGGGAAAATTACTTTTACACCAAAGAATGGAAAATATCAATGTGCCTTAGCTCTCGCATAGCTACTGTCACTTTGCAAGTGTGAAGTACATGGCGACCTAAGTGAATTTCAAGTAACAGAAGGACGATTGCACGCCTTAACAGTAGACAACAACAACGGCAACAACGACAACAACTGAAGGAATTTCAATAAAAGCTTACTGATGGATTACTGACTGGATCAAACAAAGAAAGAACAGGCCAGGCCGTCAGATGTCTATCTTTTCATTTAACGCCTTTTGTTTCCCGACCACGCCACACCACGCACCGACAGACAGACACATGTACCTGAGATTATTCACATAACCCAGTCCCGCTGATGGAAGCGCGAAAGACGTGAGATATTTTTATGCAAATAATGAAATTAAAACCAAGGAATTCCACATTCGACGGTGGGCCATGTACGAGATAAAAGCGCGTTCCAACAAAACGAAGTAATTCTCATAAAAAGTGTTAATTTTGCCACTCGGAGATGGTGATGTGGTGTGCGGTATAGCTACCGGTTACTGAATATGGTTAGAATTGGTCTGGCCCGGCATTGGCCTGGTTGGTGACGGCTGGCCTGCCACTGCATTGACGTTGGATGATGTCGGCCATGGCAATGATGATTTGTGCCCTGACATTACAACGGAGTTTCACACCAGAGGCGACACATGATGTGGTTACAAGAAAAAAAACAAAAACAAAATACCAAGCGACGGCTAAAAGCAAAGGATATCTCTTATCGGAGAGGCTAAGTTTGTAAGCACGTAGAAACCTGGCATGGTGTGATTATTGCAAATGTGGTTTACTGGTTATACCCCACTGCCGGCTGACACTGCACAGTATATCAAAATTTTAAAAAAAAAATAATAATATTAGGGTAAGTGTGCCTAAGTTCGGCATGTGCCAGTAGTCGGCACTTTTTATTTTTAAGCCCAAATAAATGAAACTATTATAACTAAATGTATTTTGCTTACTTCAAATATATTGTCAGCTATCTTTGTATACAATTTCGGTAAGAAAAGATGAATTATTCTAATAAAAATTAAATTTCTGTCTGTGAAGGTCCTCAACAATCCATATTCTTAAGAAAAGTACAATAAAGACGTCGAATCAGTTTAACTAAACAAAAATATTATATTTTAATGAATTAATTTGTTATTATTATTAATTATTCTTACAAAAAAAATGGTATGCCGACTGTTGGAACATGCCATACCGACAATTGGAAAGTGGTGCCGACTACTGGCAAAAAAGCATTGTTTTAATAAAACTACAAATTTATGAAATTTAATAAAAAGTTATTAAAACTTTATTTATTATTGCAAAAACTATACAAAATTTCCAATCTGAATAAATTAACTTTGTATTAATTGAAAAGTTCCACTCAGAATGGTGAGCGATTAAAATCGCGAAAATCCTAAAAGTGCCGACTACTGGTACACTTACCCTACACCCTATATCATTTTCTGGAGACGCCTTAGATGTGGACTTCTGATAATTTCGACCTCAGGGAGATTAGAAAACACACAAATGCCTCTGTTTCGATTTTTTCATAACCTTAATCATTGTATGGAGGGTATATTAAGTTTGCCATTCCGTTTGTAATTCCTCGAATTATAAAATTTTTAGATCCCACAAATTATGCATTAGCATAAAATTCTATCTCTCTAGCTACAGAACGAAGTGCAGTAGGTGCATAACATTTTACTTAGATATGTTTTAGGTCTGCAGTACTCTTAGGATTAAAATGGGCTATAAAGATCCACATTTTGGTATAGCACCTACATAACTGTACCTTCAGTTTTAAGATTTTTTGGTTGTTTTAGTCAGAATTTTGCAGACAACATATGTTTCCATTATATAAGAAACATCCTTGCATAAAATCTGTCAATATAGGTTTTGGTATAGTCCCCACATAATCTAACCCCCAGATATTTGGTATTTTGATGACTGTCACACTGTTCACCAAAAATGTTTCAAATTTGGAATTTGAAAAAGCAAAAAGTTTAGTAAACTCTTTGCACAATTGACCCACATCCAAATTTTTTCTCCAAAAATATTTCAACGGTATGTAAACCCTACAGACCAGCGGTGACCTCAACATCAAATTTTAGGATTTCAGCTCTATTTCCCCACTCTATATCAAATTTAGTACCATTTAGTAGTTTTCGTGGGTGAGATAAAAAAATGCAACAGAGTCAAATGTCATAATTTTTACATTTTTTTAATTTAATTGAAAGAAAGCCAAGAATGTCGGAAATAACATCAAATTTTGGTATAAGCTTAGACTTGTTCGAATTGGTCACCATTGGCACGAATTATTGCCAATAAAACCGTCACAAGCTGCTCGAATATTGCTCTGCGGTATTTTGGACCATTCCCGGCGAAGCGCTTGCTTGAGGTGATCGACACTTTGGCAATTTTTTAGTGCCAACCTTGCCTTCCAAAATACTCCAGACACAATAGTCCAACGGATTGGTATCCGGAGATTTTGGTGGCCATTGTGCGCTGGAAATAAAGCGAGGAACCTCATTTTGTAACCATTCTTCGGTGGCACGTGCTGAGTGCGATGTTGCTGAGTCCTATTAGAATGTCCAAGGTCTGCGGCCAAAATGTTTGTGTGCCCAAGGCTTTAATGCACCCTTCAGAATATTTTCGCGATAATATTCGGCGTTTATTCTGATGTCACGGTCGATTAATACGAGCGGAGAGCGACCATCGGCTGGTATGGCGGCTCATACCATCACCATGGCCGGAGCGTGAGTTCTGGTGGCCAACCGAAGGTGACCTCTTTGGCAAGTAAACACTATAATTTTGTGAGTCTACAAACTGCTGGACAACGAATGTTTTCTCATCAGAGAAAACCAAATTCGGCCGTTTACCACTTTCGGCCAAGCGAATGAACTGTTAAGCTCTTTTGAGTCTATTTTCTTTATGTTGCAGTTTAAGTTCTTGCAGTTTTTGGAATTTCAATGGCATTACCCCAAGCTAGTTTTTCAAGATTTGCCGATTGGAATATTGCGATATGTTCAGCTCACGAGCCATTTTTTCGGCCACTGCTACGCGAGTTTCGATCAAATCGCTTCTTTAATTTTCGAACCGTTTCTGCTGATGGTGCTGGTTTCTAACGTCCACTTCCTTGACGTCGGGCCACGCTACCAGTATCACGGTAACAAGCGATGGTACGAGACACAAAAGACTTTTTCACAATTAAATGCTGAAGTGATCTAACGATAGTCATATGTGGTTTTCAGCCAAATATAAAGAAATCACACTATCACGCTTGGATTCCATCACGAGTAACTTTTTTTCTAGAAAATTCTCATCAAAATGCTTTTGTACGCGTATAAACAATATAATGAGCTGGCACTGAAATAATTTTAACAGCTGTTGGACGAGTGGCTTAGAAATACAGTCTGAAGTTGGTTGCAGTTTTTTTCATCTCACTCTAGATATCAAACACAGATACCATCAGTAATCTAAATATCATATTTCAGAATTCTATCTCTATCCATCACCTAATACCAACTTCAGTACTATTAAGTACTTTTCGGTCAAATATAACACACACCCCTAAAACAATCTCCATATGTCCAGGCCTACCAAACAATGTATTACATTTTCCGCACTCTCTGTTCACCCAATACCAAATTGTACCAAATGTAGTAGCATTTAGTACAGTTCGCACACTTACTTCACATTTCCAAAAACTTTCTCTTTTTATATGAAACTAATGTTCCAAGCTTAATACTTATACGAAATTTCAAGTTTTTAGTTATATTTGTTAGCATAATACCAAATTGTACCATTTTAGAACTTAAGTACCATTTTAGAGTTTTTCGTAACCTTAAAGTCGGAATTTCCAAAAACTGCTGCGTTCATCTATCCTGCTCGCCATCAGTGACTATCATTACAAATTTGAGAAAAGTTCATTTTATCTCTCCAATACAAAGTATTAAATTTTTATTACTTGTCGTACCCTTCTAGTACCATTTATACAAACAACCAGTTTTATCACACGCCTAGACAATGAGAATGGTCCTCGTGCTAAATTTCAAGATTCTAGCTTCTAGTTTCAATGTATTCTGAAGTTCAGGGTTCTTGAGTGCTACGAGCCCGTTTATATGAAGCTTTTAACAATTTTTGAGCAATGGTCAATTAGTGACTGGGTTAAAGATAATAAAATGAGGATTTAAAAAAATCTTAATCCGAATAGGGTAAGTAAGCCTAAGTTCGGCATGTCCCAGTAGTCGGCAATTTTATTTTTAAGCCCAAATAAATGAAACTTTTACAACTAAATGTATTTTATTTACTTCAAATATATTGTCAGCTATCTTTGTGTACAATTTCGCTGAGAAAAGATGATTGATTCTAATAAAAATTAGATTTTTGTCTGTGAAGGTCCTCAACAATCCACATTCTTAAGAAAAGTACAATAAAGTCGTCGAACCAGTTTAACTAAACAAAAATATAATATTTTAATGAATTAATTTATTATTATTATTAATTATTCTCGCAAAAAAATCGGTATGCCGACTGTTGGAACATGCAATACCGACAATTAGCAAGTGGTGCCGACTACTGGAAAAAAAAGCATTGTTTTAATAAAACTACAAATTTATGAAATTTAATAAAAAGTTATTAAAACTTTATTTATTATTGCAAAAACTATACTAAATTTCGAATCTGAATAAATTAACCTTGTAATAATTGAAAAGTTCCACTCAGAATGGTGAGCGATTAAAAACGCGAAAATCCGAAAAGTGCCGACTACTGGTACCCTATTAAAAAATGCGAAATATTAAAGAATTTGCGTCCACTATTCGGGTTATTTTGGAATGTGATAAACGTGTCTTCCATATCGAACTCTACCTTAATAGTCTACTCCCTACAAAGAAGGGTATATAAAATGTGACAATCCGTTTGCAACACCTCGAAATATGCGTCGGAGACCCCAAAAGGTATATATATTCCTGATCAAAATAAAATTTTAGGGCTATTTAGCGATGTTTGCTTGGCACAATGGTTTACTTTGCTCTGTTCCAGTACCTGGAAGAATATTTAATTTGTTCGATACCATAAAGGTTATCGTAGTAAAAACACCATATTACGGTACCTCCCGATTTTCGACATTTTGAAGATTTCTGCCAAAATTTCCAACCAAATCAGATGAAACCTGACAAATGAGGTTTCCGGTAGGTCTGTTTTCTCTTTGCAAAAATACTCGCTACAGGCACACTAATTGGTATCTCCTCCACATAACGGTACATAACTCCCGATTTTCAGTAATTTGAAGGCTTCTGACATAATTTCGAACCAAATTAGATGAAACTTGACGATTGGGGTTCCTGAAAGACATGATCTTTCCCTGCAAAAAAATATTTTCTGCAGGTATTTTGACTTCTCGGTAGGTCTTCTTTCAACAAATACTCGCTACAGATCTACTAATTGGTACAGCCCCCATTAACTGAAACATAGAATTCTGGGTTCTGAATAGATATGTTCTCTCCTTGCGAAAAATGTTGATATTTTCTACAGGCCCAGTAATTGGTATAGCCCGAATAGGTTTCTGCCGCAATTTCCAACCGAATTCGGTGAAACTTGACAATTTTGGTTTCCCTGTAGGTCTGTTCTCTCTCCTTCCAAAAAATACTCGCTGCAAGTCTACTAACTGGTACAGCCCCCATATAACGGTACCTAACGATTTTCGATAATTTGAATGCTTCTACGACCTGAATTAGATGAAACTTGATAATTGGGTTGCCTGAAAGACATGTTCTTTCCCTGCAAAAAATATTTTTTTTTAAATTCACTAATTGATATAGCCCCCATGTATCGGCTCACCCCGATTTTCGGTATTTTGAAGATTTCTGTCACAACTTTGAACGAAATTAGCTGAAACTTGGCAATTGTGGTTCTCAATAGGTATGTTCCTTCGTTGCAAAAAAATATTCGCTACAGTTCCACTAATTGGTATAGCCCCCATATAACGGTACCTCCCAAATTTCGGCATTTTAAAAACTTGTAATTTTCAAAACTTGTAATCGTTCCTCTAATTGCCAACATAAAGTGTAAAGAAAATTAGAGGTCATATTTGAATCAAAATGTTCCTCCATTTCTTGGCACATGATCCTAGGGAAATTACTAAGATTTTAGTGGTGTAACACTGTGCATCTGATGATGGTGGAAACATCGATTGGCCATGTCGCGCCAATGAACACCACAGATAACTCGTTGCAAAAAAAAAAAAAAAAAAAAAAAAAAAAAAAAAAAAAAAACATTCACAGCTACGAAATTCAGTGAAAAAGCAATTGGTAGCTGGTAGGTTGGTTGGTTGGTAGCTGTTGCATTTAATGCAATTGTCGTTACTCATAACGACATTCTAGAAAAGGAGAACCCAAAAAGACATTGAACAGCAAAAACTCACGTTTTCATTGGCACATACTTTACACATTTCACAAGGCGGTATCATAAGCGGCTGCAGCAGGCATCAGGAATTGCGACTACGCGCTGCAATGGGCAGCAATATGCTTGCAAACAGTCAGTCCATCATCAGCCGGGCCGTTTCCCTGCTCAATGCCAACCATATTTTGCATCCGTATGCGTTGGTACGTGGCGATGTGAAGGCTTGCATCGGTGTATCTTAACGATGACTATGGCGATGATTTCGCTCGGCTAGGCAGTGGCAGTAGAACCATCGCCAACCATCAGAATGTAGAAAAGGCATCAATAGTACCAAACTGGCATTTGACACGAATTGCGAATACGCGCTGTAGTTTACCGCTCATTCGCATTACGTTTGCTGATTTCGTATGGTGCTCTCAAACGAACCGGGAGACAGACGGACGGACACACGCAGATGAGGAATATTTCTTGACATAGAACAACTGACAGACAGATAGACAGAACAGGACAGGACAGATGGACGGCCAGTCAAAGAGACAAACAAACGGACAGTTATTTTGGAAGGAATACATCCATTAAGGTAGCCAGCAAGCTAGATGCTGCTGCTGCTCAAAAAAGGAATACCATTGAGATACGAGAGCAAAAATAGAGAAAAATAATTAGCAAAGCCAAACATGATTACATATGACTCTTGTTCCTGGCTTCCTCGGCTGACTTTGACTCATTTGCTTTGTAATGATAGCCACTTTTACATTCAAACTTGGCGGACAATTTTTTAATGTTTTTTCAGGAACTCGTCGACCCGAATGGGAGCTATATAAAATTATATGTAACAGTGGTATATCATTGATGAAACTACTTAATTGCATTACATAAACTAATGCATTTCAAAGCTTAAATGAATGAGTTGCATACATCAATGAAAGCATTTTGACCAAATCCGTTTCAAGACATTTGGAGTCGATCTAGTGGCGTCCGTCCGTCTCTCTGTCTGTCTGGTGCGCCCTATATCTCTCGAAGGGTGTATCAGATTTGGTCCACACTTGGTACATCATAATATTGGTGTCAAACAAAGATCAAGTTCAGAGATGGGCAATATCGGTTTACTCCTTCTGGTACCTCCCCCACAAAAGGTAGACATTTGTAAAAAAAATATATTTTAATGCTCAGAAATAGGAAGGATAATTTGATTTTGCTCCAATTTTTCAAATTCTAATATTTGCACCAATGCAAGACGAGGTACAAAAATTGCCAATATCGGTGCAATCCGTCAAGTACTTCCCCCACAAAGGGTCAAAATTTTGAATATTTATAACTTTAATAAAATGCGAAATAAGTATACGATTCAATCCAAATTTCACACATCTCAATTTTTCCATCAACAGAAAATTTTGGTAAGAAAATGAGATACATCGGCCCACTCCATCATTTAACACCCACACGAAGGGTAACAAAGTAAAAACGCAAAAGTTCGACAGGTCCGAACTTTGAATACCGTCCAACATTTGAAACAAATTTGGAAAATTAAAAAAATAATTAAAATCAGTTAAAAATTCTGTTAAATTCATAAAATACCGAATATAACCGTTATACAGGGTGAGATAAAAAAAACTGCAACAAAGACAAAAGCCATATATTTTTTTTTAATTTTTTTAAGTAAAAGCAAAAATGTCGGAAATGTTCGAATTGGTCACCTTTGGCACGAATTGTGGCCTTCAAACGGCCAATGAAACCGTCACACGCTGCCCGAATGTTCCCTTCGGTATTTTGGCCCATTCCCGGCAAAGCGCTTACTTAAGGTGATCTACACTTTCGTATTTTTTAGTACCAACCTTGCTTTCCAAAATACTCCAGTCACAATAGTCCAACGAATTGGTGTCCAGAGATTTTGGTGGCCATTGTACGCTGGAAATAAATCGAGGTACCTCAATTTGTAGCCATTCTTGGGTGGCGCTTGCTAAGTGCGATGGTGCTGAGTCCTGTTGGAATGTCAAAGGTCTGCGGCCAAAATGTTTGCGTGCCCAAGGCTTTAATACACCCTCCAGAATATTTTCGCGATAATATTCGGCATTTATTCCGAAGTCACGGTCGATTAATACGAGTGGAGAGCGACTGAGCGGCTGTTATGGAGGCCCACACCATCACCATGGCAGGCGCTTGAGTTCTGGTGGCCAACCGAAGGTTCACATTTTCAGCTGACCTTTTTGGCAAGTGAACACGATCATTTTGTTTGTTTACAAACTGCTGGACAACGAATGTTTTCTCATTGGAGAAAACCAAATTCGGCAGATCACCACTTTCGGCCAAGCGAAGCAACTCTTTAGCCCTTTTGAGTCTATTTTCGTTCTGTTGCGGTATAAGTTCTTGCACTTTTTGGAATTTCAATGGCTTTACCCCGAGCCCATTTTTAAATACTTGCCGAGTTAAATATATCGACATGTTCAGCTCACGAGCCATTTTTCGGCCACTGCGACCTAGGTTTCGAACAAGCCACTTCTTTACTTTTCGAACCATTTCTGATGATGATGCTGTTTTCTTCCGTCCACCACGCTACCAGTATCACGGTAACGAAAAAGATTTTCTCACATTTAAATTCTGGAATGTTCTAACGATAGCCACTTGTGGTTTTCCAGCCAAATATAAAGAAATCACACTATGACGCTTGAATTCCATCACGAATAACTTTTTTTCTGGAAAATTCCCACCAATATGCTTTTGTACACTTGTAAAAAACAACAACAACAGCTGTCGGACGAGTGGCTTAGAAATGACAGCAGTCTGAAGTTGGTAGCAGTTTTTTCATCTCACCTTGTATTGGGGTATATACGAAGACGTAGACCTGCATAGGCCACTTTTGTCATAAACTATTACAATATTCAAATGCGAAACTTGAAAACAAAAATCCGGTGAATAACGTAGCAAAAATCATCAAAATAGTAAATATCGTATCAGGGCTATACGAAGACCTATTTGGAACTTCATATACGAAATTTCAAACAATTTCGGTGAATATTGTACCTAAAATCGTCAAAATACCGGAAATAGGGAGGTACCGGTATATAGGGGCTATTTTGAAGGTTTCTGTCACAACTTTGAACGAAGTTAGCTGAAACTTAGCAATTGTGGTCCTCAGCAGGTTTGCTCCTTCAAAAACTACTCCCTACAGGTTCACTAATTGGTATAGCCCCCATATAACTGTACCTCCCAAATTTCGGCATTTTGAAAACAAAAATCCGGTGAATAAAGTAGCATAGACAATTTTCTGCCATAGACTATAGTTTCCATTACGATCTCTAAATAATAAATTTGTAAAAACTCCGGTGAATAATGTCGCTAAAGTCATCAAAATACCGAATATTGGGAGGAACCGTTATTTGGAGGCAATGTGAAGTCGTGAACAGCCAATATTCTGTCATAGGCTGTAATATCTATTACGAATTTTAAATACCAATTTTCAAACAATTCCGGTGAATAATGTCGCTAAAATCATCAAAATACCGAATATCGGGAGGTACCTTTAGGTGGAGGCTATACGAAGACCTGGACCTGCATAGAGAATTTTCTGTCACAGGCTGTAGTACCTATTTGGAACCTCAAATAAGAAATTTCAAACTATTTCGGTGAATATTGAACCTAAAATCGTCAAAATACCGAATATGGGGAAGTACTTATATGTGGGGCCTATACGAAGACCTGGATCTGCAAAGACAATTTTCTGGCATAGACTGTAGTTTCCATTACGAACTCCAAATTAGAAATTTGAAACAACTCCGATGAATAATGTCGCTAAAATCATCAAAATACCAAATATTGGAAGGTACCGTTATGTAGGAGCTATAGACTGTAGTACCAATTACGAACTTTAAATACGAAATTTTTAAACAACACCGGCGAACAATGTCCCTAAAATCGTCAAAATATCGAATATCGGGAGTAGAGTTGTATGTGGGCTATACGATATCGTCTACCTATATAGACATTTCTCTTCCAAGAGGTAAAGTGCTTAGAAAGAACTTCTTCTATTGATTTTTTGATAATTCCATAGAAAAATGTGGCTAAAATCATCAAAATACCGAATATTGAGGGTACCGTTATATGGGGGATATACGATATCTTGGAACTATATAGACAGTTCTCTAATAGGCGCAAAGTACCCACAAAAATCTCCTTGTGTAGAATTTAAGACAATTCCATTGAAAAATGTTGCTAAACTAATGAGGATACCGAAAATCGGGAGGTACCGTTATATGAGGGATATACGATATCGTGAACCTAAATAGACAATTCTCTTCCAGGGGGTAAAGTACTCCGAAAGAACTCCTGATTTTCAGACAATTTCATTGAAAAATGTTGGTAAAATCATGAAAATACCGAAAATCGGGAAGGTACCGGTATATGAGGGATATACGATATCGTGAACTTATATAAACAATTCTTTTCCAGGGGATGATATACTCAGAATCAACTCCTGGTAAGGAGTTTCAGACAATTCCATTGAAAAATGTGGCTAAAATCATCAAAATACCGAAAATCAGAGGGTACATTATATGGGGACCATACGTTATCGGGGACCAATATAGCTCATCTTCGAACTTGACCGGTCTGCACACAAAAGATTGATCTGTGCAAAATTTTGGCTTTCTATCTTAATTCGTTTTGACTCTAGTGTGATTAGAACAGCCGGACATGGCTAAATTGGCTGCCCTTCATACTATGTATGGAGAAGGGTATAAAAAATCATAATATTGGAAATAAATGTTCGATTTTCTTAATATTTTGCACATTCTAATATTTTGGTAAGTATTACATGAAATGGAATACTTAGGTCCACAATATCTGACAGCCCACGCACAGTTCAACATTTTCTAAAAATGATCACATACCTATGTCATATAAAGTGAAGTAAGTCGATATAGCCCAAATATGACAAGTTGTAATATTTATTTCACAGAGGAGTTGGACAGTATGGTCTGAATCTATTGGAACCTCCCCCATAAAGGCTCAAAATTTTGAATAATAAAAACGGATGTCGAAACATGTTTAAACAAACTGACAATAGGATATACATCCATCGGCCAAACCGATTAATACTGTTTAACCTGTGTTTCTTTTTTTAAAAAAAGCTAACAAGCCTTAATGTAGCGTATCCAAGCAAAACGTTTAGTTAAATGTACCCCACCCATAAATGGAAACACAAAGAACAAACATTCACATTTGCCGACTAGACGAATGGATGGTTGGATGGTTGGTTGGATGATTGGATGGATGGATGGATGCTTTGTTCATTTCGATGGATAGCTGGCTGGCTGGTTGACTGGATGGATGGATGGATGGTTGCATTCACATGGTGCAGTTTTGCGCTTTTCTAGCCTACGAAAAAGGATATGCAACAAATCTGATCGTTACCAAACTCAAACGGGAATGAAACAAAGGCAAAAAAAAACGAAAAACGTTTAAATGTCTGAACGATGCAACTACTAGTTGCTCTTATCCACATTTTGAATAGAACGAATACTTGGCTTGGTCGGTCGTTCATCTGCTGGTTGATTTGGGTTGTTTTATCATTCAACTGTCCATTGATACGCACATTTTGACATTTGCATACGACTATGTTGCTGTGCACAATGGAAAGGTTTCAGAAATGGTAAAGATGACGAAAGTCGAAAACAGGATTTTTAAAACCCTTTAAACACCGAATGTTACTGTATTTTGATGACATCGATTATAGACTATTTCCGAAAACTTTGTGATGCAAATTGTAAATGAATTTAAATTCATCTAATACTGAACATTTATTTCCTTTTTTTTTGCGAATAAATGATAATCAAAATGTTCAAATTTTGTGGAGGAAGGTGCCACAGGGAGTGGACCCATAGACTTCTTATTCACATCGGATCCCTGGTTGAGAGAGGTATTTAGATATAGATGGTCAGTTTGGAAAGAATCGCGAACTTGTTTCGCAAAGGTACCAGAATGGGAGGGCCAATACGTCCCATTGGAATCTGCGAAGTTTAGAAAGAACCAGATGCTTATTTCGTATTTTATGAAAGATATAATTATTCAAAATGTGGACCCGTTGTGGGGGAGGTACCAGAAGGATTTGACCGATATATCGAGTCTTCACACCAAATCTTGTGTTGGTAAAAATATCGACATGTGCAAAACATGAAAACAATAGGGCTCTTATATCACATTTTATAGGAGTCATAATTATTCAAAATTTTGATTCTTTGATGGCGAGGACCAGGAAGAAGTAGACGGATGTCTCCCATCTCCATACTAGACCTTGTGTTGGTAAAGATATTAGGATATGTCACGTTTGAAAAGAATCGGATGCACTTTTCGCCTTTTATGAGCGTCATGGTTATTCAAAATTTTGACGCTTTGTGGGGGAGGTACTTAAAGAAATGGTCCCTTCGATCAGTTCTTGATACCATATCTTGTGTAGTAAAAGAATTGGAATGTGCAATTATTTTTATAAGAGAGACGATTATTTAAATTTTGTACCGTTGTGTAGGAGGTACCTGAAGGAATAAACCTCTATATCCATCTGCACACTACATATTGCTTTAATACAAATATTGAGATGTGCGAAATTTGAAGGCAATCTGACCCTTACTTCACATTTTATAAGAGTCATAATTTATAAAATGTTGACCTATTGTGGGGGAGAGACTTGATGGAGTAGGACCAAAAAGATCAATTTCATACCTGGCCTAAAACTGGTTAAAATCTCTTTCATCCTATAGATACATCTGAACCGAAATTTAACACACTTATCGATTAAATTCGATACACATGGTGAGATGAAAAAACTGCAACCAACTTCAGACTACTGTCATTTCTAAGCCACTCGTTCGACTGCTGTTAAAATTATTCCAGAGACAACTCACTATTTTGTTTAAAAACGTACAACAGCATTTTTGTGAGAATTTTCAGGAAAAAAAAAGTCATTCGTGATGGAATTCAAGCCTAATAGTGCGATTTCTTAATATTTGGCTGGAAAACTACAAGTGGCTATTGTTAGCGCACTCCAGCATTTATATGTGAATAAATCTTTTGTGTCCCGTACCATCGCTCGTTACCGTGTTACTGGTAGCGTAGCCCGACGTCAAGAAAGTGGGTGAAAGAAAACAGCAACATCAGCAGAAATGGTTCGAAAATTAAAGAAACGACTTGATCGAAACCCGCGTCACAGTGGCCGAAAAATGGCTCGTGAGCTGAATATATCGCAAATATTCCATTCGGTAAGTATTGAGAAATGAGCTCGGGATAAAGCCATTGAAATTCCAAAAAGTGTAAGAAATTACACCGCAAGACAAAGAACAAGTAAAAAAACATTAAATTCGACCGGGCTAAACTTTTAATACCCTCCACCTTAGGGTAAAGGAAACATTGGAAGAACTGTGGCAAAAACCATCAACCCAATATCGGGAGGTACCGTTATATGGGGGCTATATCAAATCGTGGACCCATACATGCAATGTTTCACCACCGGAGCTGGAACCCATTATGACCAACAAATACCAATTTTTAGACAAATTCGTGAAAAAATGTGGCAAAACCCCGAATATCGGGAGGTACCTTTATATGGGGGCTATACCAAAACGTGCACCTATACATGCCATGTTTTGCCACACGCACAGGGACCCGTTATGACCTACAAATACCAATTTTCTAACAAATCAGTGAAAAAATGTGGCATAAATCATCAAAATACCGAATATAGGGAGGTACCGTTATATGGGGACTATACCAGAACGTGGACCTATATATCTCACTTTCAATACCAACCATCCTAGACACAATACAAATTGCTCTGCTAAATTTTGGCGCTCTACGTCAAATAATGTGGGCTGTATCGTGATTTCAACAGACAGACGGACATACAGACAGACGGACATCGTTAAATCGACTTAGAATTTTATGCTGATTATGAATATATATACTTTATGGGGTCTACGACGAATATTTAAGGATATTACAAACGGAATGACAAAGTTAATATACCCTCCTTTACAAAGTGGAGGGTATAAAAATACTAAAAACAGCTACAGAGTTGCTTCGCTTGGCCGAAAGTGGTGAACTGCCGAATTTGGTTTTCTCCGATGAGAAAATATTCGTTGCCCAGCAGTTTGTAAACAAACAATATGATCGTGTTTACTTGCCAAAGAGGTCAGCTGAAAATGTGCACCTTGGTTGGCCACCAGAACTCAAGCGCCGGCCATGGTGATGATGTGGGCCGCCATAACAGGCGATGGTCGCTCTCCGCTCGTATTAATCAACCATGGCATCAGAATAGATTCCGAACATTATTCTGGAGGGTGTATAAAGCCTTGGGCATGCAAACATTCCTGTTGGAATGTCCAACACAATCGCACTCAGCACGCTCCACCCAAAAATGGTTACAAAATGAGGTTCCTCGCTTCATTTCCAGCGCACAATGGGCATCAAAATCTCCGGATACAAATCCGTTGGACTATTGTTTCTGGACTATTTTGGAAAGCAAGGTTGGCAATAAAAAATATCAAATTTTCGATCACCTCCAGCAAGCGCTTCGCCGGGAATGGGCCAAAATACCGCAGAGCAAAATTCGGGCAGCGTGTGACGGTTTCATTGGCCGTTTGAAGGCCATAATTCGTGACAAAGATCGAACAAATCTAAACTTTTTCTAAAATTTGATGCTATTTCCGACACTTTTTGCTTTCATTCAATAACATTAAAAAACAAAAAAAAAAAAGTAAAAAAGCAGCTAAGTTCAGCGAGGTTGAACTTTAAATATCCTCCATCATATCGAAGGAAATTGAAAAATTTCCAAAAAAATTTCGAAAACTACCAATTAAATGAAAATCGGTATATGGGGACTATACGAAGACGTGCACCTGCAAACGAAATTTCTTGTCATAAGCTGTAGTGCCCATTACGAACTTTAAATACGAAATTTGTTACAATTACGGTGAATAATGTCGCAAAAATCATAAAAAGTACGGAGTATCGGGAGGTACCGTCATATGGAGGCTATACGAAGATGTGGACCTGCAGACGAATTTTTTTGCCATTAGCTGTAGTAGTCATTTATATCTTTCAATACGAAATTTGAAACGATGCCGGTGAATAATGTTGCTGAAATCGTCAAAATACCGACTATTGGGAGGTACCGTTATATGGGGGCTATGCGAAGACGTGTATATACGAAGATCTGAACCTACATACAAAATTTTTTGCCATAGGCTGAAGTACCCATTGGTATCTTCCAGTACGAAATTTGAAACGATGCCGGTGAATAATGTTGTTGTAATCATCAAAATATCGAATATAAAAATGTAAGAATTATGGCGTTTGAATTTGTTGCATTGTTTTTATATCACCCTGTATAAAGATGTATATTACTTTGATTGAACTGTGCGACAGAATTCACTTATTTTCTAAAATTGCTAACATAAATTAAGGGAGCAACCTCCCTCCTCTTCCACATTATTTCAAGAATCCGAAGAATTCTTGTATTATTAATATATTATTAAATATAGAGCTTTCAAATTTTATAGAGGCTTTGTAGCCCTTCTGTATGGGTGAACCCCGATTTCTAGCATTTTTTACGTCTTAGTCATATTTATACCCTACACCACAAGGTGGTCAGGGTATTATGTCTTTGTGCATTTGTTTGTAACAGGCAAAAGGAAACGAGATAGACCCATAGTTTCTTTTGATGATCTGCATAGAATCACATTCTGAGTCGATTTATGCATGTCCGTCTGTCCATGTATCTTTTGTAAACAAAGTACAGGTCGCATTTATTACCCTATTCAGATGAAATGTTGCACTAATCACTTGTTTGGCTCGAGGACGAACCCTATTGAAAATGGAGATAATCGGTCAAAATTTAGATATAGCTCCCATATATATCTTCGTCCGATTTGTCTTTTATTGTGCATCAAACGTGTAATATCAGCCCGCATAATATGGAATTTTGCACATACAACCAAATTATTAAATAAGTATGCCAAATTTGATCGAAATCGGTTCAGATATAGCTATAGCTCCCATATATATTGTTCATCCGATTTTTTATTTTTGTCCTCCACAGCCGTAATATGCACTCTGTAACAACAATATTTTGGGGAAATATATCAAATACAGCTCAGAAATGCATTTGCTAAATTTTATCGAGATCGGTTCAGATTTGAATATAGCTCCCATATACAACTTCGTCCGATTTACCTTTGATTGTGCACCAAACGTCTAATATTTGGCCAATTTGGATGAAATTTGGCACATACAACCGAATTGAGTCTAGAAGCTAGTATGTCAAATTTGGTGAAGATCGGTTTAGATATAGCTATAGCTCCCATATATACTGTTCATCCAATTTGTTACATTTGTTACCCACAGCCGTAATATACACTCCGTAACAACGATATTCGGGGAAATATATCAAATACAGCTCAGAAATATCTTTGCCAAATTTTATCGAGATCGGTTCCGGCTTTGATATAGCTCTCATATATATTTTTATCCGATTTCAAATTAATTGTGCACCAAATGGGCAATACAAGTCCGAATTTAAAAGATACAAATGCTTCGGCATATTTAGTGCTTTGAACTTTGAATTATAATTATAATCATAGCATGTATGATTGAATTCTCCCATAAAAACTTTTAATTGTTATGCGAAGCTCCACTAAATTAGCAAAGTGGTGTAGGGTATCATAAAGTCGGCCCCGCCCGACTTTAAGACTTTCTTTACTGGTTTTCATTTAATATCTCTTACTATGTAGAACCCCTTCTTGCAAAATTTTATTAATATAAGTCCACTTTTTGGTATCGACCCTACACTCCTGAATTTAGTTACTTTGAGGGCCCAGGAAAAAATCTGCCAAATCTGCTGTTTGTCTGTAACCTGTAATTTCGTTTATAAATACTGCACCAGAACCAAGTTTCTTTCATTGTGGCTCCTCTTTTACTTATCTCGAGCCCATTGTGACAAAATGTAAACAACAATAAGCTCCTCGCCATTGCCTTCGATTTCCACACACACACATAGAGCTCATATGCGCTTAATTTCAATTCGCCGCTAATTTTTTCTTTGACGTTGTTGTTTACTTAACTTTTGACCAAAATTGAGTGACTGGCATGTGAGCTGGTCGGACGGCCGGTAGTTTGTTTGGATGGTCATTCTTGTATTCTATCAAAGTCCACCACGTCAAAGTGGTCTAAGATGATGAAAATCTTCGAACAAATGCGGAAAATTTTCCTCCAACAATGTATTGTGAGCTTGACATTGGCATTTTTGTGTGTTCATCAAACAAAGCTTCTTTAGCCGGCATGGTAATTTATAGCGAGCGCGCAGAGCTTCTGAACAAAGTCATAAGACGATTTTCTAGTTTTGTGTTTTTGGACAGTGAAAATGTTTGTGGTAATAAAAAATTTGAGCATGTGTGTGTGTTCGGACTGTGTATGCTAATCATGAAAATTGTAATGAGCCTAAAATAGTTTTGTTCCACCAGCATGTAATGCCAGGAATAATTGACCAATTTTACAGATCGGATTAGAGTAGAGTTTTCCCAAGATTTTTTCTTCAGGTTTGATTCATGTCATTGCATAAAGCCATATTATGCAATGATAATTTTATAAAGTAATTCCAAAAAGCCATTTATAGCCAAATGTGGGCTATAAGGACCAGATACGTAGCTTCCCATAAAAAATAACCGTTTAATGGGGAATTTATGAGAATTAAATCATACCAACTATGATCGTTGAAATATATGGAAAGAGATCTGTTACGACGTAGCACTCTTTACTTCCCCTTTCGCTCTCGGAGTGCTCGACAAATAGTCGGTTAAGAAACTCAGTACACCTCTTCGGATTAGTCACCGTTACGTTTCTAAAAGAGACTGATGTTCTATCATCCTTTTTTCAAGGGTTCGAGAGAGACTTAACCTGATTTCCTATCAAGGGTTCGAGAGCGACTTGCCCACATACAGATGGTCTAGCCACTTTTTCTCCTTATGCTCCTGTACCACTGTCAAATCACTAATTCTAAGATCAGTAGGGTTGAAACGATGGAGATCATCTCGCTTATTTGCTAATCCCACTGCCTCTGCTGGGAAATTTGATCCTATCTCCGGTATTCGAACTGCAGGTACATAACGAGCGGCTGCAGCTTTGATGATGTTTCAGTTCTCTGAAGCGACGGTTGGTGATTTCTCTGAACTCGGGCCAGTGAGCTTTCCCGTGGTTAAGGAAAGTGCGTCGTACGGAGGTTATGTAATCGAGCGACCTGCTTATGGAGACAATTATAGGGAGATAGTCTGAGCCAAGAGGAATGACGGGTTGCCAAGTAACGTCAATTATCAGACCTGGTGACACTATGGTTAAGTCTGGTGAACTGTGACACTCTCCTCTTATTCGGGTGACGGCATTCTCGTTTATCAAGCAGAACGTGGAGCAGTCAATCTGCTCTGGCAGCGCTGATCCCCTCTAGTCATTACCTTTGACGGAATGCCACAACTCATGGTGAGCAGTAAAATCCCCCAGTACCCTGTACTAGGCGGTTATTGCCTACTAACAATGGGCTAATATCTGGAAAATAACGCAGTTCATAGCTATTAATCCTCTCTTCACGCCAAGGAAGAACCACCACAGTTTACAATGGGTGATGTTGCAAATGTCATCCGGAACGTTAAGTCATCCAAAGAGTTGAGCCCAGACGGAATCTCAATGGTAATGCTGAAATAGCTGGATACGCCGGGAGTCGTGTACGTGACGCAAGATTTAAACCTGTCGCTAGCCACCCACATAGTTCTGGAAAAAACCTGGAAAATGGGCCAGGTGGACCCACTAGAGAAGCCAGGCAAGAATGCCAGGAAAGGCGAATTGAAAGCCCGATTTCGCTTTGGTCGCCAATAGCTAAGACACTCGAGGCTTTCCTCCGCCAACCATCAGCACGGATTGCGTCCTTTTGGTGCACAAAAAACATTAAATCGAGTAAAGATATATTTTTGGAAGCCATATCCGAATCTGAACTGATCTCGATAAAGTTTGGCAAAGGTATTTCTGTGCTGTACAGGGTGAGAAAGAAAAACTGCAACAAAGTCAAACGTCATAATTTTTACATTTTTTTTAAATTTTATTGAATGAAAGCTAAAAATTTCAGAAATAGTATCTAATTTTAGAATAAGTTTAGATTTGTTCGAATTGGTCACCTTTGGCACGAATTATGGCCTTCAACCAGCCAATGAAACCGTTACGCGCGGCCTGAATATTGCTCTGCGGCACATTCCCGGCGAAGCGCTTACTTGAGGTGATCGACACTTTGGTATTTTTAATGCCAACCTTGCTTCCAAAATACTCCAGAAACACAATAATCCAACGGATTGGTATTCGGAGATTTCGGTGGCCGTTGTGCGCTGGAAATGAAGCAAGGAACCTCATTTTGTAGCCATTCTTGGGTGGAGCGTGCTAAGTTCACCACTTTCGGCCAAGCGAAGCAGCTCTTTTGAGCCAATATCTTCCTGCTGCGGTGTAAGTTCTAGCACTTTTTGGAATTTCAATGGCTTTACCCCGAGCTGATTTTTCAATATTTGTCGAATGGAATATTGCGATATGTTCAGCTCACGAGCCACGAGGTTTTCGATCAAGTCGCTTCTTTACTTTTCGAACCATTTCTGCTGATGTTGCTGTTTTCTTCCGTACACTACCTTGACATCGGACTACGCTACTAGTTTCACGGTAACGAACGATGGAACGAATACAAAAGATTTATTCACATTTAAATGCTGGGGTGCTCTAACGATAGCCACTTGTGATTCGCCAGCCTAATATGAAGAAATCACTTTATCACTCTCGAATTCCATCACGAATAACTTTTTTTCTGGAAAAATTCTCACCCAAATCCTTTTGTACGCTTGTAAACAATATAATGGGCTGTCACTGGAACAATTTTAATAGCTGTCGAACGAGTGACTTAGAAATGACAGCAGTCTGAAGTTGGTTGCAATTTTTTCACCTCACTCTTTGTTGTTCGAATTTCCATACAATATTTATTTCATCAATCCTATCGAACATAAAATAACCGATTTCCTGCTTTGGTTCTTCCTTAAATTCTATATTGAATACGATGTAATATTTTTCGAACTTTTTGGTAAGTTTTTCAAATCCACTTCCATATAGCAAACCCACCTCACAAAAAGTGACCTTAATACCAAATTTCAAATTTTTAGCTCTATCCCTTTGTCATATACCAAATCTAGTACCTTTTGGTATTTTTCGAGCCTTATAGTATATATTTCCAAAACCATATTCAAATCTTAACCCTACACACTAACAGTGACCCTAATATACACATTTCAAATTTCCAGCTTCACCCGTTAACAATAATCCAAACTGTATCAAATTAAGTACAGTATTTACACTTAGCACACATTTCAAAAACCAACTCCTTATATCAACTTTAGTTCCCCAACATAAATCTTACACAAAATGTCTAAATTTTAGCTCTATCCGTTCACATATTATCAAAAGGCACCAATGTCCATTTTCTGGGCTCTATGTTGTATCCTCACCAATTTTCAGCAATATCGGTAAAGCCGTTCTTGACTTATAAATAGTGAAACAAATACGAACGTGTGGAATGCGTATTGCAATTAACCAAACCATAGATAGTATATAATGGCAGTTGTGTGCATCTATATCTTCTGGCATGCCAAGTAAAAGGAACAGCCAAATCAAAGTATAATATCGCACCACATATATATTTATGACGTCATGGCGACCTTCGATACTGTACACTCTAATTTTTCATTTCTTTTCAAGGCTTCAAGTCCTTGAATCAGTTTGTTAGGAAAAAGTTTCGCAATGGCCATTATCTTAGCAACACTGTAGTAAAAAAAAACTAAACTTTTTCTTTTCCTGCCAGAGAATATGCCATTTATCTGGCAGACATCAATCCTTATCTTGTTTTATGCAACAGTATCACTTTTTGGCACTTTGGAGGACAATCATTAGCTGTTGTTGTATTCGTTTTTTTTTCCTTCACAATTCGCTGTATGTTGCATGCCCTTGGAACACCAAAACTGGATGGCTGGATGACTAGTTGTTATTTTTACTGCAACATGTCACGCATTTAACCATGACACAACAACACGTGTTAGTGTTAAATGGTATGACAACAAGACCATACGCAGCCAGAGAGCAACTTCTCTTTTCTCTATTGTAAAGCATGGAGTATTATATATACATTTGGAGGGTGTAATATTCTTGTCCAAGAAACAATAATTAAATAATAGCAAATAAATAAAAACTGTAATCTTCCAAAAAAAAAAAAAAAAACTTTTAATTCAATATTTTTTCTTTTTTTTTTTTGTACATAACTAGAAAAAATAAACAAATAAGAAAATATACCATCCAAAATTTCTTTTACAAATATATGCCCAATAGATATCTCCTAGCCTTACTAATCACACTCAGTCAGGAGCAGACAAAACTTATTTAAACAGATTGTTTATACAATATTCATTCTCAACTAGCAAATATCTGCTACATCGTCTGTGAAAAGTCCACCTAGAAATTTTAGCTTTGGTCGGAAAGTTCGTGTTAAAGCTTTTTATACCCATTTTATACCATTCCTCGAAATATTCATAATAGACCCTACAAAGTATATATATTCTGGATCAGCTTAAAATACTAAGACGATCTAGCGATGTCCGTCTGTTGCAATCACGCTTTATTTCGATCGAATTGAGATAGAAAGCTAAAATTTTGAATACATGCATAATTTACCAGTAGGCAGGTTAAGTTCGTAAATGGGCCATATCGGCCACGTTTTCGTATAGCCCCCATATAACGATACCTCCCGATATTCGCTATTTTCATGATTTTAGCGACATTATTTACCGGAATTATTTCAAATTTCGTATTTGAAGTTCGTAATAGGTATGCAGGTCCACGTCTTCGTATAGCCCCCATATGACGGTACCTCCTGATAGTCGATATTTTGATGATTTCAGCAACATTATTTACCGAAATCGTTCGAAATTTCGTCCTGGAAGATCTTAATGGGTACTGCAACTTATGACAATCAATTTCGTATGCAGGTCCACGTCTTCGTATAGCCCCCATATGACGGTACCTCCCGATAATCGGTATTTTCATGATTTTTACGACATTATTCACCGGAATCGTAACAAATTTCGTATTTAAAGTTCGCAATGAGTACTACAGCATATGAGAAAAAGGTTGACGTCTTCGTATAGTCCACATATAACGGGTTTTAATTAGGTGGTAGTTTTCAGTTTTTTTTTTTTTTTTTTTTGAAAATTTTCAAGTCACGTTTTGGAGGATATCAAAAGTTCGGCCGGGCCGAACTTAGCTGCTTTTTTACTTCTTAGTACTGTTGTTCAGTTTAACAATATTTTATAGTTTTGTTTATAAAATATTGTTAAACTGAACATACATCGTACTTAATTTTCCGACTTTCGAGGCTTTATATATTATTCAGGTTGTCCCTTTTTGGCAAGCAATAATAGGAAAATGCTAAGCTGTCACACCAAAGAGAGTTCAAAATTTTTTATTTTGAAGTTTACGCGAGGAGGATATTAGTACAATTATTGCACCATTATTTTCTGTCCAAAGCAATGTCAACGTCTTTCATGTGATCCCTAGAAGCCAATGGTGACCTCAATATCAAATCTGAGGATTTTAGCTCTATCCCTTCAGTCAACACCAAATTTAGTAACATTTAGTACGCATACCCAAGTCTATCTACATATCTCAATCGTGAACAATAACAGTGATCTGAAATTAGTACCATTCGCATTGGCAAAACCATCTCAATTCCAGAGACCTTAATATCAAATTTCGGGATTCCAGCTCTAACCATTCAACACTCTTTCAATCCTAGACACCAACAGTAATCGCAACATAAATTTTCACAATCTCAGCTCAATCCCTTTAGCCATTACCAAATTTGAACACATAGAACACATTTCCAACACCACCTCCATTTCTTAACCAAAGATACCAACTGTGACATTTATCTATATCAAATTTCCGAAGTTCAGCTTTATCCGTTCACCCAATACGAAATGTAGTAACATTTCTACGCATTACTAAAACAAACTACATCTTTCCAATCTAGACACCAAGAGTGACCCAAAATTAGTACCATTTAGTGCAAAACCATCACCAGATAACAAAGCACCTCATTGTCACATTTAGTAATTTTCGTATAATTTTAGCACCCATTTCCTCAATAGCAAATTTGAGAATTCTAGTCCTAGACCTTTATCCAATGCCAAATTTAGTACGTTTCGAACGATTAAAGTACACATTCTCAAAACCACCGCCATATCTCAATTCTAGGTACCAACAGTGACCTCAATATCAAATTTTAGAATTTTAGCTCTAGCTCAACAGTAAGTACGCATATATATAACTATATAGATTGTTCTTCATCTTAGACACCAACAGTGATCCAAAATTAGTACCATTTAGTACTTTTCGAACAATTATAGTACGCATTTGCATACCCACCATCAAATACCAACAGAGGCTTCAATATCACTTTCGGGATTTCAGCTTTAGACGTTTCGAACAATATTTACATATTTTCCCTTTACTCAATACCAAATTTAGTAACATTTAGTACTTTTCTCATAAACCGCCTCCATATCTCGATTCCAGATACCAACAGAGATCCCAAAACCAAATTTAAGCATTGAGCCCTACCCCCTTATTCAATACAAAAGTTTGTACCATTTAGTACTTTTCTAACGATTATAGTACACATTTTAAAAACCACAATTCCAGATACAAATAGAGACCTCAAAATTAAATTTTGGGGTTCCAGCACTTGTCATTCACTCAACACTAAATTTTATTTTGATGATTTAAGCCACATTTTCAATGGAATTGTTTGAAATTTTACACAAGGAGTTCTTTATTAGTACTTTACCCCACGTCAGAGAATTGTCTCTATAGATGCAAGATATCGTATATTCCCCATACAACGGGACCTCCCGATATCCGGTATTTTAATGATTTTAGCCACACTTCTCAATCGAATTTTCTGAAATTCCACACAAGGAGTTCTCTGTGAGTACTTTATCCCCTGGAAGAGAATTATCTATAAAGCTTCCCCATATAACGGTATCCCACGATTTTGGATATTTTGATGATTTTAGCCACATTTTTTCAACGGAGTTGTCTGAAAATGCACACAAGGTGTTCCGTGTAAGTACTTTATCCGATGGAAAAGAATTTTCTGTATAGGTCCACGATATCGTATAGCCTCCATATAACGGTACCCCCGAAAATACCGAATTTTGATGGTTTTAGCCACATTTTTTAATGGATTTGTCTAAAATTCTACACAAGAAGTTCTTTATGAGTATTGTCTATATAGCTCCACAATATCGAATGTTCCCCATATAAAGGCACCTGCTGATATTCGGTCTTTTTTTTACCCACATTTTTCAATGGAATTGTCGGAAATTCTACACAAGGGGTTCTTTGTGAGTACTTTACCTCCTGAAAGAACCAAAGAATTTTATAAAACTAAAATTCTTTTGGAAAATCTTCTAAATCATACAACCGCACTTATATACATTTTCATCTTTTCCAATAACCCTTTGGTGCATCTATCCTGCACTTCATCAATAATTCCCCTTCCGAATTCCGGAACGCCAGCTCCATCGGTTAGTACATATAACGGACCATTTAGTACATATAAGTACGAATTTCCGAAGCTTCCTACATACCCTAATCCTACACTCCCACAGTAATCCCAATTCCGAATTCCAATTTGTTCGCTCAAATTGTATTTTATTTGGTACATTTTAGTACGTAGAAGCACACATTCTTAAAGTACCTACATATCCCAATCATGATATTCAGGATACCAGCTCCATTGGTTTTCTCAAATCAAAATTGTACCAAATTTAGTACCATTTAGTACAAAATTTTCATAAGAACCTACATCCAATAGTAATCGAATTTCCAAATTTCGGGATTCCAACTTTATTGGTTCTTCGAAAATTGAAATTGTAGCAAATTTAGTACCATTTAGTACAAAAAAAACATTACTCTTCGCCAGAATGGAAACTTCCATTCCTCTAAATTCAAATTATACTGAATTTAATACCTTTTAGAACTTTTCGTTTACATGAGTTCACACTCGGCCGAACCAACCTCCTTACATCGACTCAACTCCTCACTGATTCCCATTCCGAATTTCAAGTTTTTAGTTCATTTTAGTACACTAATAGAACAAATGTCCAAGAACCCTTTAGTACGTCTATCATACTCTCCATCAGTGACCCTCATTCCAAGTTTAGGAGTTCTAGCTCTACTGCTTCTTCAAATAAAAATGGGTAACATTTTTAGTCCTTTAATACTTCTCGTACCGTTCTAGCGTTACCTGACCCATTCGGACCAAGTTGACCCTCACCCAAAATTTCAAGATTCTAGCCTCAGCCGTTTGGTGTGGGCGTTGTTGGATCGTCAAGTCAGCCAGTCAACCAAATTAAATTTTTGGGACAACAACAACACTGTAAAAACAGTAGCCCCCGAAGAAGCACGAGTACAATGTGTACTCTTGAAGGCCAGCCCAAATATTGTCCTTGTACGTTATACCCTTCTACCCAAACTACTACTACTGCAGCCAAGTGACTGCTCATTTGTCGTTGGGTCGGGTTAGCCTGCCGAATGCACGCATGTACATGCCACACTGAGATGCTGCCACATTTTGTCTCACATTGAATGTTTATTTTGTTGGGTGCCTTAGAGTCTTCTATGACGTTCTTCGTTCTTCCTTGAACTGATGATTATCTTTGTCTTGTGATTTCAAGTGCTACTCTGCTACTCTGTTTTTGTTATTTCATTTTCTTTGGCTATATTTTCTTTGCGTTTTAAAATAAATGGAGAATAAATGTAAAGATGTTCTGGCTCTTGGCTGATGTTGTTGATGCTGATGGTGGCATTGTTGTTATTGTTTTCTTTTATTATTATTAGCGCATCCTTGTGCCACGACGTGTGTGTCCTCTTCAATTTCCGTTGCGTGCCCTTCATTATCTGAAGTTCTTGTTGTTGTTTTTTGCCATGTTACGGCAATGCTATGTACAAACACATTACATTTTCGAGCGTTTTCGAGTTGGCACCAACCAACAACCGGACGGATATCATTAGCCATATTAGCTGACTGACATAGCCTCTGAGCAAATATATTTTTGTTTTTGTGTATTAGGTTGTAACGTTTTCTCTTTTTTATACCCTGCACCACATAGTAACAAGGGTATTATGTCTCTGTGCATTTGTTTGTGACATGGAGAAGGAAGCGAAATAGACCCACAGTTACTTTTGGATCTTCATAGAATCACTTTCTGAGTCGATTTATGCATTTCAGTCCGTCTGTCCATGTATTTTTGTGAACAAAATGCAGGTCGCATTTATTATCCAATTTAGATGAAATTTGCAAAACAAAATTTTTTTTTGGCCCAAAGACGAACCCTATTGAAATTGACGAGAATCGGTTTAAATTTAGATATAGCTCCCATATATATCTTCAATCGTTTTCGTGTTAATTTTTCACCTAATGGCCAATATCAGTCCAAATGACCTGAATTTTTGACACATCCGACCGAATTCATCCCATAAATCCGATGAAAATCCGTTCAGACATAGCTATAGCTACCAAATATATGTTTCATCCGATATGGGGTTCTAAATCCCTCACATATGTAGAGTAATATTTGGTACCTGATATCAGATACAGCCCAGAAATACCTTTGTCAAATTTTATCAAGATCGCTTCAAATTTAGATATAGCTTCCACATATATCTTCAACCGATTTTGGATTAATTATGCACCAAACGGCCAATATCAATCAAAATGACCTGAATTTAGGCACATCCTACCGAATTCATACTAGAAGCAAGTACATCAAATTTGGTGAAAATCGGTTCAGATATAGCCATAGCTTCCATATATATATTTCATCCGATTTGGTGTTTAAGTCCCTCACATTCGTAATATGCATTCGAAAACAATCATATTTGATACCAGATATCTTATAGAGCTCGAAAATACCTTTGCCAAATTTTGTCCAGATCGTCTATGATTTGAATATTGCTCCCATGTATGTCCTTAATCCGATTTTTTGTGCATCAAATGGGTAATAGCAGCCCAAATGGAGTGAATTGTAAACGGTTAGAGCTCAACTCTTGAAATTACGAATGGAAATCAAGGGTGAGGAGTAGGGTCGATGTAAGGAAGTAGTTTTGAAAGTATGTACTCATGTATACGAAAAGTACTGAACGGTATTAAATTAAGTACAATTTGATTTTTGAGAAATGGATGGAGCTGGAATCCTGGAGTGTGGGATTGGGATATGGAGGAAGTTTTCGAAATTTGTACTTATTTGCACTATAAGTACTAAATGGTACAAAATTCGATACAATTTCGATGTAGGTAAACCGATAGAGCTGGAATTCTGAAAATTAGAAAGAAGAATAGGACTGAGGAATGGAAATAGTTTTAGAAATTCGTACTTATGTTCGTACAGATGGTATTAAATTTTGTACAATTTAAATTTTGGGAGTACCAATAGAGTTGGAATTCTGAAATTTGGAAATAAGATTACCACTGCATTGTGGGACTGAGGAATGTAGGTTGTTTTTGGAAATTCGAACTTATCTGTACTAAATGGAACTAAATTTGGTAACATTTAAATAATGTGTGAGCTGGTAGCGTTGGAATCCTGAAATTTGAAAACAACATTTCTATTGGACTTTATTATATAGGTAGTTATGAAAAATTGTACTAAATGGTACTAAATTTGGATTTGGGTGCACCAATAGAGCTCGTATCCTGAAAATTGAGAATACTATTATTATCGGAGTGTTGGATTGGGAGACGTAAGTAGTTTTGGAAATTGGTTCTTATATGTACTTAAAATGTACTAAATTTCGGCACAATTTGTATTTGATAGTACTAACAGGGGTGGAATCCTAAAATCTGGGATTATGATTACTGTGGCAGTATAGGATTGCCATATTTAGGAAGCTTTGGAAATTCGTACTTATATGTACTAAATGGTACTAAATTTGGTAAAAATTGGAATTGTGATGAACCGATAGAGCTAGAATTCTGAAATTTGGAATGAGACTCACTAATGGAGTGCAGGATAGAAATTCGTACTTTAGGGTAACGAAAGGTTCTGAAATACTACTAGACTTCTAAAAAGCTACCATTTGGTATAATGGGAACGGATAAAGCTAGAAAGTAAGTTTGATATATGAAGGTGGTTTTGGAAATGTGTTCTGAGTGTGAGAACTGTACCCTATGATACTAAATTTGAAACAGTTTGGTTTAGTGGGAACGGAAGAAGCTAGAATGTTGCAATTTTTATTAGGGTGGTTATAAAAATGTGTAATACAAGAGCAGACAAAATACTAAATAGTACTATATTTGTTACAATTTGGCTTTGGGTGAACAGAAAGTGCTTGAAATCTGAAATTTGATATTAGGGTCGCTGTTCATATTTAGCCTGGACATATGGAAGTGATTGCGGCACCACATGGTATTCGATGAAAGGATAAAGATAAAATTGAAAAATTTTATATTAAGATTACTGATGATATTTGTGTTTGAGATTTGGCTGGGGAAAAATAGTCTTAAATTTGTACGAAAAATTCTAAATGGTTCTACATCTCGTATTCGGTAAAAGAATTGGGCTGGAATGTCGAAAATTGATGATAGTTTTAGAAATGTGTACTATAATTTTGCGAAAAGTACTAAATAGTATGATTGAAATGCATGTCAATGGATGTCTGCGTCCTATATTTGTACGAAAAGTATTAAATTGTACTAAATTTTCTATTGGGTGAAAGGATAGGGCTGGAATCTTCTAAATTTATATATGATATCTGGAATTGAGATGTGGAAATTGTTTGAAAATATGTACTATAACTATATGAAAAGTTCTGAATGGTGCTATATTTGGTTTTGAGTGAATCTATAGAGTAAAGCTCTTGAAATTTGATATTGGTATCTGGTGTTGAGACATGGAGTGGTTTGGGAAATATATACTATAGTTGTACCAAGAGCTATTTAAGTCACTGTTTGTATCTTAGGTTTAGATATGGAGATTATTTTAAAATGTGTACTATAGTCGTTCGAAAAGTACTAAATTAGGGTGAAGGAATAGGGTCGGAATCCTTAAATTTGATATTGAGGTCTCAATTAGCATCTGGGATTGAAATATTGTATTGGTTTTGTAAATGTGTACCATAATTGTACGAAAAATTGGAAAATTGGTACAAAATTGGGTATTGGCGGAAGGAATAAGTCTGGAATCCCGGTATTTGATATTGGAGTATCTGTAGTTATCTAAGACTGGGATATAGAGGTGGTTCCGAGATGTAATATTCTCCTCATATCAACGACCTATATATATAATTATCTTCCAGGGGATAAAGTACTCACAATCAACACCTTGTGTGGAAATACAGACTATTCCGTTGAAAAATGTGGCTAAAATCATCAAAACACCGAATATTAAGGGGTTCCGTTATATGGGGGCTATACGATATAGTGGATCTATATAAATAATTCTCTTCCAAGGAATTTCAGACAATTCCATTGAAAAATGTGGCTAAAATCATCAAAATACCGAATATCGGGAGGTGCCGTGCAAAGACACTTTTGTGTTTTAGGCTGATGTATCCATTACGAACTTTAAATGCCAAATTTGAAATAATTCCAGTGAATAATGTCGCTAAAATCATCAAAATATCGAATATCGGGAGGTACCGTAGTATGGGGGCTATACCAAAACGTGGACCTGCACAGACAATTTTCTGTGTCCATTACGACCTTCAAATAACAAATTTGAAACAATTCCGGTGAATAATGTAGTTATAATCATCAAAATACCGAATATAAGGAGATATCATTATATGTTGGCTATACCAAAACGTGCACCTGCACAGATAATTTTCTGTTTTAGGCTGTAGTATCTATTACGAACATTAAATACCAAATTTGAAACAATTCCGGTGAATAATGTCGCTAAAATCATCAAAATACTGAAAATAGAGAGGTACTGTTATATGGGGGCTATACAAAAAAGTGTACCTACATGACCCATTTTCAATACCAAAAGTCCTAATTTACATTTGAGTAAAATTTTATCAACCTACTTTAATTCGTTCAGAAGCTAGAGGGATTTCCACAGAGGGACAGACGGACGGACATTGCTAAATCGACGTAGAATTTTATGCTGATCAAGAATATATATACTTTGTGTGGGTGTGTATGTTTCGAGGTGTTACAAACGGAATGACAAACTTAATATACCCTCCATACTATGGTGGAGTACGAATTTTCCAAATCCACACCTTATCGCCCAACTGGCCTCCAAATACTACCTATATTCAAAGTTTCAAGAGTTTTTCTCTTCTCTCCCCACTGTTGAGTAGGGCTTGTACAAAAATAATAGGTAGTTGGACCAACTCTTGCATATATACCTCATCAGTATGACAATCTGAACAATTTTATTCTGTTTGTTACACATGGCCATTTTCATATTCCAATTTGAAATCCCTATCGAAGCCGAACATGCAAGCATTCATCGAATAACACATAACACAAACGATAAGCAGAGCAACAAAAATATTGTTGCTGTCCGTCCCTTTGTTACGAGGTACCTACTCGTATCACTTTGTTTCCTGATCGAAAAGATAAACAGACACAGACAGATAGATATACAGATCCATTATATCTCAACACTATAGACCGGGTGAGGAGAAATTGCAGTAGTATACGCATACATATGTACACACACACACAGAGAAGAAGCTGCAACAGCAGCAATGGCAGCAGCTGAGTCACATCGTATGAATGAACCGTTATTTGTTCAATTTAGTGAAAACTGTTTTGATTTGAAGTGTCAATGGTCCTTTCTTCATTTGTTATTTCACATGTTCGGTGTTCGGCTATCTCTTCTCTTCTTCGCCATGGAATCTCTGTGCAACGAGGATGCTTTAGTTTTGTTTTTTAGACAACTGCTGCAGTGGTTGTTGATGGTGCAGACAGTATGGGGCAAAAATATTATTACAGTGTGCGACGGAAAAAGTTATAACAAAACAAGTTAAAAAGCAGTAAGTTCGGCCGGGCCGAACTTTTAACACCATCCACCATTTGCACGAATTTGGAAATTTTTAAAAAATAAAATCCTTAAAAAATTCTGTTAAAATTTTAAAAATACCGAATATAGCCGTTATATTGGGGTCTGTACGACGTGGACATACATAGGCATTGTTTGTCATAAGCCATTAAGCAAATTCGAAACTTGAAATAAACGGCGAATAATGTAGCTAAAATCATCAAAATATCGTATATAAGGAGGTGCCGTTAAATTGGAGCTGTGCGAAGACCTGGACCAGCATAGATAATTTTCTGTCACAGGCTGTAACATCTATTACGAACTTCAAATACCACATCTCAAACAACTTCGTTGGGTATTGTACCTAAAATCGTCAAAATACCGAATATAGGGAGGTACTGATATATGGGGCCTATACGAAGACCTGGACCCGCACAGACAATTTTCTGTCACAGACTGTAGTTCCCATAACGAACTTCAAATACCAATTTTGAAACAATTCCGGTGAATAATGTCGCTAAAATCATCAAAATACCGAATATAGGGAGGTACCGTTATATGGGGGCTATATGAAGACGTGGACCTGCATAAACAATTTTCTGTCTTAGGGTGTAGTATCCATTTTGAACTTCAAATACCAAATTTGAAACAATTCGCGTAAATAATATCGCTAAAATCATCAAAATATCGAATATAGGGAGGTACCGTTATATGGGGGCTATATGAAAACGTGGACCTACATGGCCCATTTAAGAACTTAACCTGCCTACTGGAAAAACAAACATGTGTGCAAAATTTTAGCCATCTATCTCAATTCATTCGAAAGATAGAGTGATTATAACAGACAGACGGACAGACAGACAGACAGACGGACAACGCTAAATCGACTTAGAATTTTACGCTGATCAAGAATGTGTATACTTTGTTGGGTCTGATATGAGTATTTCGAGGAGTTACAAACGGAATGACAAAGTTAATATACCCTCCATAGTATGGTGGAGGGTATAAAAATCAGTAGATTACACTATGCAACACAAAAAATATTCATAGGTAAAATCCACATAATAAAAGTAGTGCTAAATATAGGAGGACTTTTGGCATTGAAAATGGGCCATATAGGCCCATGCATCCCCTATATAATAGTACCTCCAGATATTCGGCATTTTAATAATTTTGGCAACATTATTCACCGGAATTGTTTCAAATTTGGTATTTGAAGTTCGTAATGGATTCTACAGCCAATGCCAGAAATTGTCGGTGCAGCTCCACGTCTTCGGTACCTCCCGATATTCGGTATTTTGATGATTTAAGCGACATTATTAACCGGAATTGTTTCAAATGGCAGAAAATTGTCTGTGCAGGTCCACGCCTTCACATAGCCCCCATAAAACGGTACCTCCCGATATTCGGTATTTTCATGTTTTTTTTTGCGACATTATGCGCCGGAATTGTTTGAAATTTAGTATTTGAAGTTCGTAATGGATACTACAGTCTATGACACAAAGTTGTCTGTACAGGTCCACACCTTTGTATAGCCCCCATATAACGGTACCTCCCGATATTCGGTATTTTGATGATTTTAGCGACTCTATTTACCTCAATTGTTTCAAAAGCATTTTCAAAAGCACTACAGCATAAAACAGAAAATGGGCCATGTAGGTCCACGTCTTCGTATAGCCCCCATATAACGGTATCTCTCGATATTCGGTATTTTGATGATTTCAGCGACATTATTTACCGGAATTGTTTCAATTTTGGTATTTGAAGTTCGTAATAGAAACTACAGCATAAAACAGAAAATGGGCCATGTAGGTCCACGTCTTCGTATAGCCCCCATATAACGGAATCTCTCGGTATTCGGTATTTTGATGATTTTAGCGACATTATTTACCGGAATTGTTTCAATGTTGGTATTTGAAGTTCGTATTTGATACTACATCCTTAGACAGAAAATGAGCCATGTAGGTCCACGTCTTCCTATAGTCTGCATATAACGGTACCTCCTAATATTGGGTATTCTGATGATTTTAGAGACATTATTTACCGGAAGCATCCTCGTTGCATAGTGATGATTTTAGCGACATTATTTACCCGAATTATTTCAAATTTTGTATTTGAAGTTCGTAATGGATACTACAGCCTATGACAGAAAATTGTCTGTGCAGGTCCACGTTTTATAACCCCCATGTTACCTCCCTATATTCGGTATTTTGATGATTTTAGCTACATTATAAACAGATTTTTTCAAGTTTCGCATTTCAATATTGTAATAGCTTGTGACAAAAGTTGGCTATACAAGTCCACGGCGTCGTATAGACCCCAATGTACATTCGGTATTTTTAAGATTTTAACAGAATTTTTAATGGATTTTATTATTTGGAAAATTGCCATATTTATACCAAATGGTGGAGGGTATTCAGCTTTTTTAATTGTTTATTTCATAATACCTTTTAATTGCGATCGTAGCAAGTCAAAATATCGTACAAATTTATTTGTTTTAAAACTCTACTACAGGTCTTAGAAGACGTCAAAAATATTCATCTTACCCAGTGATAATAGTAAAAGTCCATATTTTTAAGTAGCTCCCAAATTTATGTTATCTTGAGGGTCTTGGCACCAGCTTCAGTAAGCCTTCAGGGCATTGGGGAAAATACTATATTGATATGAAAATATTCTTGAAAAATCATGATTCTCCCTTCCACTGTATTTCTATAAACTCACTTCCAAACAACATATTTCATATTCCCCACTTTCCTTCCACATCCTTCCAAAATGCACGTGTTCAGACATTGTCAAGTGTACACACACACCCAGTAAAGGGTAAGTGCAATACAATAGTATATGTGATTCCCAACCCATTCATCGGACACTATTACATGTGCGAACTATGTTACCATGGCTATCATCATAGCTACCATGACCAAATTATATTCAAGCAATTTACAGAACACCGAACAAAAGCATCAGCAAAACCAACAAATGTGAACTTCTTTCAATTTCTATGTCGAACCGACCGACAGCACTTAGAGGTTATCAATGTCACTTTGAATTGGAAATATGCTATGGCAAATGCTATGGAAAGAAAGGTTTCATTCGATTTTGTATTGAAAACAAGTAGAGTATCTTCACATGTTTTCGTTTGGAATTGGTAACATGTGTACCTGTGTGTGTGCGTGTTGTGCCAAGAAATCATAGATCTTCATTGGCAGAAATCAAGTTGAACAAAAAAAAAAGGGGGGGAGGGGTATTGTAAACTAAGTTATCTAATTGATGAACTTATGGGAATATGTTTGGTAAATTAATGCATTTGTAGTGTGGCTTACTTTAAAGTTAGTCTCATGTATCCTACTACTATTCCGATTATGATTGGATTTAAAGATAACATACAACATAAATTTAGGGAAATCAGCAATATAACCATTCATAGACTTCTTTTTCTATTCATTTTCTGTAAAAAATAAGGGTAGTGTAATTAGGAGTGTTTATTGTGGTATTAGCTCTTACTTATCTGTTCTTTGTGGTTAATCCGGATCTTTTTCGAACTCTACATCCAAAAATTGGAGGTTGATTCAATAATGAAGCTGGGTTCAGTAGACTGTGCATGGCTGGGCAGTTAAAAATGTTCTATATGACAAGCGGGTTAGTTTATCTGCCACCATTTATTCGTACAGAAATCAAATCCACCACTATAGGGTAAGATTGAAAAACTGCAACCAACGTCAGACTGCTGCCATTTCTAAGCCACTCGTCCGACAGCTGTTAAAATTATTCCAGTGACAGCTCATTATATTGTTTACAAGCGTACAAAATCATTTTGGTGAGAATTTTACAGAAAAAAAATTTTTCGTGATAGAATGGAAGGGTGATTGTTTTATATTTGGCTGGAAAACCACAAGTGGCTATCGTTAGATCACTCCAACATTTAAATGTGAATAAATCTTTCGTATCTCGTACCATCGCTCTTTACCGTGATACCAGTATCCGAAGTCAAGGAAGTGGACGGAAGAAAACAGCAACATCAGCAGAAATGGTTGGAAGAGGAAAGAGCGACTTGATCGAAACCCGCGTCGCAGTGGCCGAAAAATGGCTCGTGAGCTGAACATATCGCAATATTCCATTCGGCAAATATTGAAAACTGAGCTCGAGGTAAGCCTTTGAAATTCAGAAAAGTGCAAGAACTTACACCGCAACAGAAAAAAATAGACTCAAAAGAGCTGAAGAGTTGCTTCGCTTGGCCGAAAGTGGTGAACTGCCGAATTTGGTTTTCTCCGATGAGAAAACATTCGTTGTTCAGCAGTTTGTAAATAAACAAAATGGTCGTGTTTACTTGCCAAAGAGGTTAGCTGAAAATGTGGTTGGACACCAGAACTCATCCGCTAGCCATGGTGATGGCATGGGCCGCCATAACAGCCAATGGTCGCTCTCACTCTGCTCATATTAATCGACCGTGGCATCAGAATAAATGCCGAATATTATCGCGAAAACATTCTGAAGGGTGTATTAAAGCCTTGGGCATGCAAACATTTTTTCCGCAGACCTTGGACATTCCAACAGGACTCAGCTCGCACCACCCACTTCATTTTTCAGCGCACAATGGCCACCAAAATCTCCGGATATCAATCCGTTAGCCTATTGTGTTTGGAGTTTTTTTGAAAGCAAGAAAGCACTAAAACATACCAAAGTGTCGATCACCTCACGCAGAGCAACTTTTAGGCAGCGTGTGACGGTTTCATTGGCCGTTTGGAGGCCATAAATCGTGCCAAAGGTGACCAATTCGAACAAATCTAAACTTATTCTAAAATTTGATGCTATTGCCGACATTTTTTGCTTTCATGGAATAAAATTAAAAAAAAAAAAACAAGTAAGCAAAGGCTATAGACGTGCGGGGCCGACCAAGTGATACCCTACAACACAACAATGTCTTAGCAGCCCCCTTATGTCCAAATTCATTTTGGAAGATTTCACTTTTGAAATTATGTCACCAGGTACATTTGCCCAATATTTACGCACTCCGTCGTGCTTTTAGTTGTGTGGTCGACTTTAAAGCTAAATATAATGCAATGGTCATCAAAAATGCTAGAATTCTTGGCTGTCCTTAACTCTCTTCTCAGGCATGTCGATTGTCTTCAATTGTGTGATCAGGAATTTTTTTCTGTCATTGGTTCATTTGAACCCCTAAATATTTTGCGATCATCTCCAAGAGCATCTCTTCTTGTCTACGATATTTGGCTATATTCGTCAACGAAATCAGCATAAAAACCAGTAAGGAAAGCTCAAAAGTCGGGCGGGGCCGACTATATGATACCCTACACCACTATGCATATTTAGTAGAGCTCTCGTAAAAAGGTTTATACAGGGCATTTCGAAGATATTTGGTACAAAATCAAAATCTATCTAATTCTATCGTGCATTTTACGAACTATAGCTATCTCTGAACCGGGTTTTTCCAAATTTAACGTATTAGCTTCTAGACTGAATTCGGTCTTATGTACGAAAATTCAGGTGATTTGGGCTGATATTGACCATTTAGTGCACAATTAACCTGAAATCGGATGAAAGATATATATGGTTGCTATATCTATATCTGAACCGATTTTCACTAAATTTGATGTACTTGCTTCTAGGCTGAATTTGGTCCGATGTGCTAAAATTCACTCCATTTGGACTTATATCGGCCATTTGGTGCACAATTAACCCGAAATCGGATGAAGATATATATGGGAGCTATATCCCAAATCCGATTGAACCGATTTCGATAAAATTACAAACTGCTATTTCTGGGCTGTATCTTATATTTGGTACCAAATATCATTCTTGTGGAGTGCATATTACGAATGTGAGAGGCTTAAACACAAAATCGGGTAAAACATATATATGGGAGCTATAGCTGTTTCTGAACCGATTTTCTCCAAATTTGTTGTATTTGCTTTAAGGCTAATCTCGGTCACATGTGCCAAAATTCGGGCCATTTGGGCTGATATTGGCCATTTGGTGGTCAATTAACCCGAAATCGGATAAAGATATATATGAGAGCTATATCCAAATATGAACCGATTTTCTCCAAATTTGATATATTTGCTTCTAGGCCGAACTCGCTTGGGTGTGCCAAAATTCAGGTAATTTGGACTGATAGTGGACATTTGGTGCACATTTAACCCGAAATCGGATGAAGATATAAAATATTGTTTAGAAAATTTCATCTCAATCGGATAATAAATGCAACCTGCATTTTGTTCACAAGAATACATGGACAGACGGACGACGGACGGACGGACAGACGGACTGACATACATAAATCGATTCAGAAAGTAATTCTATGAGGGTTCTCAAAAGTAACTATGGGTCTATCTCGTTTCCTTCTCCATGTTACAAACAAATGTACAAAGACATAATACCCTTACCACTATGTGGTGTAGGGTATAAAGACAGGAGTTCGCATTTGTGTATTTCGGATATCGCCTGTAAGTAATGCTGGTATTTTTCACACAAAATTAGTGGTCCATTGTACCCGCTGTCCTAAACTCTAACTTTATGCGAGATTTCGTGTCCTCTGGTTTCTATTTGCGACTTTTATAACGGCTGGAAATTTAGGAAAATTTTTAGTTGTTGGTCCATTTCAACCCCTAGTATATTGCGGACATCTTTGAAAACAATAGGCCTATCCCTTGTGAGCCCAACCCTACCCTTGTGAAATTTTTCGTAAGGATCGGACGATAATTGCGGCCTGTATATAAAACCCTCAAAATATTCATTTTTTATACCCTACACCACATGGTGGTAAGGGTATTATGTCTTTGTGCATTTGTTTGTAACATGGAAAAGGAAGCGAGATAGACCCATAGTTACTTTTGAGGATCTCCACAGAATCACTTTCTGAGTTGATTTATGCATGTCAGTCCGTCTGTCAGTCCGTCTGTCTGTCCATGTATTCTTGTGAACAAAATGCAGGTCGCATTTATTATCCGATTGAGATGAAACTTTGCAAACAACATTTGTTTGGCCCAAGGACGAACTCTATTGAAATTTGAGATAATCGGTAAAAATTTAGATATAGCTCCCATATATATCTTCGTCCGATTTGCCTTTTATTGTGCACTAAACGTGTATTATCAGCCCGAAGAGTATGGCATATTGCACATACAACCAAATTAGGCCTGAAAATAAGTATGCCAAATTTGATCAAAATCGGTTCAGATATAGCTATAGCTCCCATATATATGTTTCATCCGATTTGTTATTTTTGTCCTCCGCAGACATAATATGCACTCTGTAACAACAATATTTGGGGAAATATATCAAATTCAGCTCAGAAATACCTTTGCTAAATTTTATCGAGATCGGTTCTGATTTGGATATAGCTCCCATATATATCTTCGTCCGATTTACCTTTTATTGTGCACCAAACGTCTAATATTTGCCCATATGGGATGAAATTTGGCACTTACGACCGAATTGAGTCCAGAAGCTAGTATGTCAAATTAAGTGAAGATCGGTTAAGATATAGCTATAGCTCCCATATATATTGTTCATCCGATTTCTAGTATTTGTTACCCACAGCCGTAATATGCACTCCGTTACAACGATATTTCAGGAAATATATCATATACAGTTCAGAAATATATTTGCAAAACTGTTTCGAGATCGGTTCAGATTTGGATATAGCTCCCATATATATTTTTATCTGATTTTAAATTTATTTTGCACCAAATGGCAATACAAGTCCGAAAAAGATACAAATGCATCGGCATGTTTAGTCCTTTGAACTTTAAATTACAATTATAATCATAGCGTGTAAGATTGAATTCTTCCATAAAAACTTTTAATTGTTACGTGGAGCTCTACTAAATTAGCAAAGTGGTGTAGGGCATCATAAAGTCGGCCCGCCCGACTTTAGGACTTTCTTTACTGGTTATTGGCATATTTTTTCGCGATATTCTTAGATTTTATCCTTTTTTGGCAAGATATCTTTCAAAATTGATGAGAATTGTGAAAATCAATTCAGCGCTTCGGCCATATAAGCGGAATAAGTAGCATACATATAGATACATACATACATATAGATTTTATTTTTTTTTTGCTATATATCCGATATCTTGGCTATCAGCATCACTGCAATAGTCAGAAGTGACCTTTTAATATATAGAAGATTTCGACAAAATTAAAAAAAATCTATTAAGTGGAGATTTTCGTATTTTTTAATACAAATTTTATGGTTTATTTTCCCCGCCAAATATTTACCGATGGCCGTCCAAATTGGTAGGCTTCTGCCCAGCCTTAAACTCTAACTCCATGCAAAATTCCACGTCGATTTGTTGTTGGTCCATTGCAACCTCTAAATATTTTCCGATCATCTCCGAAAACAATAGGGTTCTATTCTGACCCCACTTTCATTTTCAATTTCGTGAAGATCCGGCCATAATGGACGGACGGACATACATAGCTAGTTTTCTATGTCGGGGACCAATATTTCGAGGCGTTACATAATTTTTGGCCCAATCAAACTTATAAAACCCCCAAAACATAGTGTTGGTGGGCTTTCCCTTCTTAGCATTCGGATTCAATTAGCAATCCATAATGAGAGCAAGTTTCTTATGTTATTTGGTTCTACTTTCCCTTAATGTATCCTATACTATAACCCTTTTTCAAGTATCACTTAATTTTCTTTGTTCCGGTCATTTAAGAAGTTCTAAAAGCATTCGTTTTTTCACTTATTGATCGGTGCGACGACCTCTTCACAAACAATTATGAAAAGTTTGTTCATGCGAACAAAAAGTCAAAGCAGAGACGTGCCTGACATGCCACGAAGATTGATCACTTCAACACATTTTTCTAATTCATTACACCGCAAAGCGAACGAGAACGGCGTCCACGCCACAACGACACAAGGAGAAGAAGAAGGAGTCACATTGCAACACTTGATTCTTGGCGATGAACCAAAGATAAATGGATTGGCCGCGACACGAAAAACAGGGTTGGTATGCGTGCGTAGCCAACTTACGGTACTCTGTGCGTCGTGGCTATGAAAACATATGAAGGTAAACTGTCATTTTGACAGTTGAATACAACACCCAGGCAAAAATTCGCTCGTCCATGCGGTAAATTAGAAAAGGTGGAGGGCATTGGACAAGGTAAATAGAATTGAATCTATTGAATTGTAGCTACATACGGACATTTTAGACGATTCCCAGGCATTCCGGGTTTTGTCTTTCGAAATTAACTGGCGTCAACAATTCGTCACTAGAAACACTTAGCTTTATGAATTTCATGTTCCACTTGGTTGGGCAAAGAAAAGAGGGGAATGGCCATAAGATAGACCACGCACGGCCTTTTAGCAATTCATCAACACCAACTGTCACACCAACATTGTAGTCAGTATCAAAATGCGTGGATGGGAAAGTGCGAGTGGCAAACACAGTGTTTGATGGAGAGAAATCTTCTTTATGCTTTTCCTTTACATCAATCTTTCGCTTGAACTTAAAAAAATTAGTCCGAGGAATAAAAATCAACCTGTGTTGCTCAGCCATATGGCTACAGAGGGTATATATCATTTGATACGGCCAAAACGTGCCTAGTCGAAATAACGGTTTTAGACCCTAGGTCTCTTGGGATCAAATCCTTTTCAAGACATTTGGGGTCGATCTAGCGTTGTTCGTTCGTCCGTCCGTCTGTCTGTCTGGCTGGCTGGCTGATGCGCACGATAACTCTCGAAGGTAGTATCCGATTTGATCCAAAGATGGTACATCGTAATATTATTGTCAAACTTAGATCGAGTCCGGAGATGGACACTATCAGTCCACTCCTTTTGGTACCTCCCACACAAAATGTCAAAATTTTCAAAGAAAATAATTTATTGCACAGAAAAAGGAAGGATAATCCGATTTTGCTATAACTTTGGGAATCCTTATATTTCCATCAGTGCTAGGCCAGGTACCACCCCCACAAAGGGTCAAAATTTTGAATAATAACAACTCTTATAAAATGTGATGTAAGAGTCCGATTGTCTTCAAATTTCACACATTCCAATAAATTTATTAACCCAAGCTCTAGTAATGGAATATATCCTTCTAGTACCTCCCACACAAAAGGTCGAACTTTTCAAAAAGTAAAATATTTCCTGCACAGAAAGAGAAGCAATAATCCGATTTTGTTCCAACATTGCAAATCCTAATATCTGCATCAGTTCAAGGTCACGTGGAAAAATGGATAATATCGGCCCACTTCCTCCATTTTGAATAATTATAACTCTTAAAAGTGTGATGTAAGAATCCGATTGTCTTAAAATTTCACACATCCCAACATTTTTATAAATCCAAGATCTGGTGTTAAAATGGAATTTATCGGTCCACTCCTTCTGGTTCCTCCCATACAAAAGGTCGAAATTTTGAATATCCATTGATCTCATAAAACGCGAAATTAATATCCGATTCTATTCACACTTGGCAAATCTGAATAGAGACGGTAGAGACTTATAAAACTTAAACCATTTCACACATACAAACATTTTTGCTAATACAATATCTGTTGTCCCGATGATGTATATCTGTGAACCCCTTCTGGTACCTCACTCAAAAAGGGTCACAATTTTCAATATTTTTATCTGTAAAAATTTGCGAAGCAAGTCAGTAATTCTTTACAATTTGCTATATCTAAATATATCTCTCTTTGCAGAAACCTGAGATGAATATGGAATTTATGATTTTCCATTCCAATGTATTGGGCAAATTTGGTAATTTCCAAAAAAAATAAATAAAATCCGTTAAAAATTCTGTTATTATCTTAAAAATACAGAATAATGCCGTATATTAGGGTCTATACGACGACGTCGACCTGCATAGGCAAGTTTTTTCACAAGCTATTACAATATTCAAATGCGAAACTTGAAAAAAAAATGGTTAATGGTTTTAGTCACCGGAATTGTTGGAAATTTGGTATTTGGAGTTCGTAATGGATACTACAGCCTATGACAGAAAATTGTCTGTGCAGGTCCACGTCTTCGTATAGGTCTCATATAATGGTACCTCCCGATATTGGGTATTTTGATGATTTTAGCTACATTATTCACCGATTTATTGTCAAGTTTCCATTTGAGTATTGTAATGGCTTATGGCAAAAGATGTCTATGCAGGTCCACAGCGTCAAATAGACCCCAATATAATAGCTACATTCGGTATTTTTTTTCCTTTTTGAAAACTTTCAAATTCATTCCAAATGGTGGAGAGTATTAAAAGCTCGGCCCGGCCGAACATATAGATTTTTTACTTTTTTTTTAATGTCTTAAAGTGGTACGTATTTTTACTCTGATTCCGGGAATCAATCTTTTCTTGGGGGCGGACCCGGGCCCCTTATTTTTGACCCGAAAGCGCGGACTACGCTCCACTTTCCCGATATATACAAATTAGATATCGTTAGAAAGCTATGTAAATATTAATGATAAGTGGTCACATGATTTATCATATACAACTCTCTATAAAAACCCCAATAAGTTGAAACAGGGCCCATTATGGGGATCAACAAAATTTATGGCAAAATATTGCTGACTCTCTTACCTTTCCAAGTGTTACAATTTGAAGTAAACTCTTTTTTGGGCCCACAGATATTCTCTTCTGGGTAAGTTCAACCGGCTACCCGATAAAAAGTTTTTATACCCTCCACCATACATATGTTCGTCATTCCGTTTGTAACTCATCGAAATAATCATTTTTGACCCAACAAAGTATATATATTCTTGATCTTCGTAAAATTCTAAGACGATTTAGCCCTGTCCGTCCGTCTGTTGTAATCACGCTACAGTCTAAACGAATTAAGATAGGAATATGACACATATCCCTCAAATATGACACATATCCCTCTTTTTCCTGCAGGCAGGTCAAGTTCGAAGATGGGCTTTATCGGTCCACGATATCATATAGCCCCCATATAACGATACCCCCCGATATTCGGTATTTGGATGATTTTAGCCACACTTTTCAATGGAATTGTCTGAAATTCAACACAAGGGGTCCCTAGTGGGTACTTTATACCTGGGAAGAATATTATCCATATAGGTCCACGATATCGTATAGCCCCCATATAACAGTACCCCCGATATCCGGTATTTTGATGATTTTTGTCACATTTTCTAATGGAATGGTCTGAAAATCCACACAAGGAGTACCTTTTGAGTACTTTATACCTGGGAAGAGAATTATCAATATAGGTCCACGATATCGTATAGCCCTCTTATATAACGGTACCCTCCGATATTCGGTATTTTGATTATTTTAGCCATATTTTCCAATGGTATTGTCTGAAATCCACACAAGGAGTTATTTGTGAACACTTTAGCTCTTCAAAGGTAATTGTCTATATAGGTCCACAATATCGTATATCCCCCCATATATCGGCACCTTCCGATCTTAGATATTTTAAAGATTTTAACAAAATGTTTAATGGATTTTATTGTTTGAAAGTTTTCTAATTCGTTCCAAATGGTTGAGGGTATTCAAAGTGCATCCGGGTCCAGCCAGGGTCTTGAACCCGAATTTTCGGTTCAAAATCTGGGTTCCCGGGTCCGTCCCCCCCAAGAAAAAAAATAGTTTCCTGGAATTAGGGTAAACATACCTACCTCTGGAAAAAATTTCGAAAAAAATCTACGTTTTTACTAAGCTAGAGTTGTTCCTAAAATTTAGATGGAAGACTATAGTTAAAAGAGAATAAATTATGTTTCATTGCACCAATTTTTTGTCGAGCATGTGGACTGGGCATTTCAATTAGTTTCTTATATTTAACCACTGTTTCATACACTACAACACTCACTCAAAATTGTTCTTCGGTGTTGAATGAATGCAAGATTGTATCGCATGTTACCCTTTGTTGCTACGCTCGTTGTCTCAGCTTTTTGCATGCAAAAGTGCGTAATAACTCCACGATGCACTGACGCATAAAATTTTCCCGTTGGCTAAAAGGTTGACTGATGAAATACGTGTTCTGATTGGACACTATCGCCAACAACAATAATGGCCACAAGGAAATGTCAGAGCACACAACTTTTCAGTTGCGTTCCTTTTTTCCAGATTCTTTGGGTGGTAATGTCGTCGAATGGGGAAGTAATGAAGGCAAAGAATCTTCCGGCAGGTGGATGAATTCTTTGCTGTAAATAATGTAAATTTAGGTATTGGTGTACAGGTTGAAAGACAAAATCGAGTTTTGGGAAATAACTACTAAATAAAGTAGAATTCTGCAATATGGGATGAAAGAAGCATTTTTATTTGTTTATTTTGTTATTATTTTTTTTTAATTCGACCTAATAGTGAGTCCGAAAAAGTACGAAAAGTACTATATATGGTATATAAAGAAGGCATATATCCGGAAATCTGAAATTAGGGTTGGGGTTGATATATGAAATTTTGAAAAACTTACCAAAAACTGCAAAATGGTATTAAATGTTGTATTTAGCTTGAAACCTGACATTTGGAATGTGGATTTTGACGTTATCAAAAAGTACCAAAATGCACTAAATTTGGATAAAGGTAATGTTAGAAATTCGGACGAAGATTATTTAAGCTGAAAGGAGATACGCGGAATCGTAGCAAGTAAAAATATTCTACAAAATTATTTAGCAAAAAGTTATACTACAGGTCCCAAAATACATCAAGACTTAGACTCTTGATGTATTTTGGGACCTGTTTAGGTAAGTCGTAAATATTAGAAACACATTTAGGGATAAAACCCTACTTCATTTGAGTTTATGTACAATTTTCATATAAAACATAATTTCAAAAGGATGACCTTAAAGGCAAATCATTAAATTTCTCCACAACTCATCAAGGCGTTTTTATACCCTACACCACATAGTGGTAAGGGTATTATGTCTTTGTGCATTTGTTTGTAACATGAAGAAGGAAACGAGATAGACCCATAGTTACTTTTGAGAACTTTCATAGAATCACTTTCTGAGTCGATTTATGCATGTCAGTCCGTCTGTCCGTCCGTCCGTCCGTCCGTCCGTCCGTCCGTCCGTCTGTCCATGTATTCTTGTGAACAAAATGCAGGTCGCATTTATTATCCGATTGAGATGAAATTTTCCAAACAATATTTTTTTGGTCCAAGGACGAACCCTATTGAAATTGGTGAGAATCGGACCAAATTTAGATATAGCTCCCATATATATCTTCATCCGATTTCGGGTTAAATGTGCACCAAATGTCCACTGTCAGTCCAAATTACCTGAATTTTGGCACACCCAACCGAGTTCGGCCTAGAAGCAAGTATATCAAATTTGGAGAAAATCGGTTCAGATATAGCTATAGCTCCCATATATATCTTTCATCCGATTTGATCTTTAAGTCCCTCACATTCCTACTATGCACTCCACAACCGTGATATTTGGTACCAGATATTAGATGGAGCACAGAAATAGCTGTTTTAAATTTTATCGAAATCGGTTCAGATTTGGATATAGCTCCCATATATATCTTCATCCGATTTCGGGTTAAATGTGCACCAAATGTCCACTATCAGTCCAAATCACCTGAATTTTGGCACACCCAACCGAGTTCGGCCTAGAAGCAAGTATATCAAATTTGGAGAAAATCGGTTCAGATATAGCTATAGCTCCCATATATATATTTCATCCGATTTGATCTTTAAGACTCTCACATTCGTAATATGCACTCCACAAGAATGATATTTGGTACCAGATATAAGATACAGCTCAGAAATAGCTGTTTGTAATTTTATCGAAATCGGTTCAGATTTGGATATAGCTCCCATATATATCTTCATCCGATTTCGGGTTAATTGTGAACCAAATGGCTGATATTAGTCCAAATGGACTGAATTTTAGTACATCGGACCAAATTCAGCCTAGAAGCAAGTATATCAAATTTAGTGAAAATCGGTTCAGATATAGATATAGCAACCATATATATGTTTCATCCGATTTAGTGTTTTAGTCCCTTACATTCGTAATATTCACTCCACAACCGTGATATTTGGTACCAAGTATTAGATGGAGCACAGGAATAGCTGTTTTAAATTTTATCGAAATCGGTTCTGATTTGGATATAGCTCCCATATATATCTTCATCCGATTTCGGGTGATTGACCACAAAATGACCGTAATAGCATCAATTTTGGCAAATCCGACCGAAACCAGCTTAGAAGCAAGTACACCAATTTTAGTAAAAATCGGTTCAGATATAGCTATAGCTCCCATATATATCTTTCATCCGACTTGGTCTTTAAGTCCCTCACATTCGTAATATGCACTCCACAGGAATGATATTTGGTACCAGATATCAGATAAAGCCCAAAAATAGTTGATTTTAATTTTATTAAAATCTGTTCCGATTTGGATATGCCTCCCATATATATCTTCATCCGATTTCGTGTTAATTGTGCATCGAATGGCCAATATCAGCCCAAATGGCATGAATTTTGGCAAATCCGACCGAAACCAGCCTATAAGCAAGTACACAAATTTTAGTAAAAATCGGTTCAGATATAGCTCTAGCTCCCATATATATGTTTCATCCGATTTGCTCTTTAAGTCCCTTACATTCGTAATATACTCTTCACAGGAATGATATTTGGTACCAGATATCAGATAAAGCCCAAAAATAGTCGATTTTAATTTTATCAAAATCTGTTCAGATTTGGATATAGCACCCATATGTATCTTCATCCGATTTCGTGTTAATTGTGCAACAAATGGCCAATATCAGCCCAAATCACCTGAATTTTCGAACATAAGACCGAATTCAGTCTAGAAGCTAATACGTCAAATTTGGAGAAACCCGGTTCAAAGATAGCTATAGTTCGTAAAATGCACGATAGATTTTGATTTTGTACCAAATATCTCATAGAGCTCTGAAATGCCCTGCATAAACCTTTTTACGAGAGCTCTACTAAATATGCACAGTGGTGTAGGGTATCATATAGTCGGCCCCGCCCGACTTTTGAGCTTTCCTTACTGGTTTATTGTTACACTTTTGCATTCTAAGTTGATATCTAGTCGATATCGAAAGAAATATTTTACATCAATCAAGTCCTCAATAGATTTCCAAAGCTCTATCTCAAGTTTTGCCAAACAAAATTTTAAAATATTGTGATCTTTTTTGTAAGTGTTCAAATCTATATAAAAGCCTCAAAAAGTTTGACCTAAGACCCGAAACTGTTTGTGGATATAATTTACAAACTGAGTACTAAGGAATTCACTTGGATTTTTCACATATCGTTGGATAATAACATTTGTAGATAATAAAACAAACAATTAACGAACTGAACAAATTTTTCAAAAAAAAATCTGTCGAAAAATACATTTCAAATGAAATCGTTATATGGGGCTACACGAAAACGAGATTCTGCATTAGTAATTTTTGTCACAGGCTGTAGTAACGGTTCCGAACTTCAAATACGAAATTTGAAACAATTCCGGTGAATAATGTCGCAAAAATCATAAAAATACCGCATATATGGGGGCATTGGACGCCATACTAAAACGTAGACCCATATTGCCCATTCTCTATACCAAATGTCCTGCAGAACAAACACACATCTGATTAAAATTTGATCAACCTACTTAATTTCATTCAGAAGCTAGAATGACTTCCGCAGACGGACAGACAGAACGTCGCTAAATCGACATAGAATTTTAAAATTTACACAGGGTGAGATAAAAAACTGCAACAAATTGAAACGCCATAATTTTTACATTTTTGTTTTTTTATACCCTCAGCCATATGGCTACAGAGGGTATATATCATTTGATACGACCAAAACGTGCCTAGTCGAAATAACGGTTTTAGACCCTAGGTCTCCTTGGACCAAATCCGTTTCAGAACATTTGGAGTCGATCTAGCGATGTCCGTCCGTCCGTCTGTTTGTCTGGCTGGCTGGTACGCACGATAACTCTCGAAGGGAGTATCCGATTTGGTCCAAATTGGCCACAATGTAATATTTTTGTCAAACTTAGATGGGCAATTAGATGGGCAATATCGGTCCACTCCTTCTGGTACCTCCCCCACAATAGGTCGAAATTTTCAAAAAATATATTTTTTGCACAGGAAGAGAAAGGATAATCCGATTTTGCTCCAACTTTGCAAATCCTAATATTTGCGTCAGTGCTATGTCTGGTGTGGAAATGGACAATATCGGTCCACTCCATCAAGTACCTCCCCCACAAATGGTCAAAATTTTGAATAATTACAACTCTCATAAAATGTTATGTAAGAGTCCGACTATCTTCAAATTTCACACATCCCAATATTTATATTAACCCAAGGTCTTGTGTTAAGATAAACAATATCGACCCACTCCTTCTGGTACCTCCCCCACAATTTTTTTTTGCACAGAAAGAGAAAGGCTAATCCGAATTTGCTCCGACTTTGCGAATCCTAATATTTGCGTCAGTGCTAGGACAGGTGTGAAAATGGACAATATCGGTCCACTCCATCAAGTACCTCCCCCACAAAATATTGAAATTTTGAGTACCCATGAAGCTCATAAATCGCCAAATTTGGATAATCGAACATAGGCTGAGGGTATATCTCTGGCGGCAATACCGACTGAAACTTTTTAACTTGTTTAAATTTCATTAAATGAAAGCAAAAATGTCGGAAATAGCATCAAATTTTAGAATAAGTTTAGATTTGTTCGAATTGCCCACCTTTGGCACGAAGTATGGCCTTCAAACAGCCAATGAAACCGCCACACGCTTCCCGAATGTTGCATCTTCTTGCGAAGCGCTTGCACGAGGTGATCGACACTTTGGTATTTTTTAGTGCCAACCAGACACAATAGTCCAGCGGATTGGTATCCGGAGATTTTGGTAGTAATTGTGCACTGGAAATGAAGCGAGGAACCTCATTTTGTAATCACTTTTGGGTGGCGTGTGCTGAGTGCGATGGTGCTGGAATGTCCAAGGACTGCGCCTAAAATGTTTGCGAGCCCAAGGCTTTAATACACCTTCCAGAAGATGTTCGCGAAAATATTCGGCATTTATTCTGATTAATACGAGCGGAGAGCGACTATCGGCTGTTATGGCGGCCCACACCATCAACATGGCTGGCGATTGATTTCTGGTGGCCAAACGAAGGTGCACATTTTCAGCTGACCTCTTTGGCAAGTAAACACAATCATTTTGTTTGTCTTATGTCGTATAGCCCCCATATAACGGTACCTCCCTATATTCGGTATTTTAATGACTTTAGCTACATTATTTACCGGAATTGTTTCAAATTTGGTATATGAAGTTCGAAAGAGATACTACAGTCTAAGACAAAAAATTGTCTGTGCAGGTCCACGTCTTCGTATAGCCCCCATATTACGGTACCTCCCGATATTCTGTATTTTGATGATTTTAGTGACATTATTCATCGGAATTGTTTTAAATTTGGTATATGAAGTTCGAAAGAGATACTACAGCCTAAGACAAAAAATTGTCTGTGCAGGTCCACGTCTTCGCATAACCTCCCGGAATTGTTTCAATTTACGTATTTAGAATTCCTAATGGGATCTACAGTCTGTGACAGAAAATTGTCTATGCAGGTCCAGATCTTCGTATAGGCCCCATATATCAGTACCTCCCTATATTTGGTATTTTGACGAGTTTAGGTATAATACCCACAGAAATTGTATGGGATGTCGTATTTGAAGTTCGTAATGGACGTTACCGCCTGTGACAGAAAATTATCTATGCAGGTCACGGTCTTCGCACAGCTCTGATATAACGATACCTTCCTGTATACGATATTTTGATGATTTTTTCAAGTTCTAGAATTTGAATATGGTAACGGCTTATGACAAACAATGCCTATGTAGGTCCACGTCGTAAAGACCCCAATAAAACGGCTATATACGGTATTTTTAAAATTTTAGCAGAATTTTTTAAGGATTTTATTTTTTGAAAATTTCGAAATTTGTTCCAAATGGTGGAGGGTATTCAAAGTTCGCCCCGGCCGAACTTACTGCTTTTTAACATGTTTTTTTTTTTTTTTTTTTTTTGACATAGCTTTGATTGGTAAATCAAAGACTTTACATTGAACAATTAAACATAATTTATATAAGTTCATCCCCTTCACGTTACTTGTAAATGTTACAGACATTTCACAATTGATTTAAAAGCAAAAAAGTGTAGATATTTATTACTTATCTGCTTCATTCATCAAATAATTTTGCACGCCTACAACATTTAGTTCCCTCCTCAGTTTTAAATTAGTTTGAAAGCAAAAAAGTGTAGATTTAATTAATTAAAATAATTTCGTAGATAATTCTTTCATTGAATTTCGAATTTTATTTACGCCCTCTTCGTTTCCTGCTGTTATTTATCTCTTGTGCGTATCTTAGCCACAGCAACCTAAGAACACTTGCTGTGCGTATTCAAATTCATTTTGTTTAGTTTTTTTTTTTCTTCTTTCAATCTTTGATGTTACATTTGAACAACAAACGTGTATTAAGGTTCGACATATCTGCCACAATAGTCCAGACTGACATTCAACGGAATTTTTCGCTTCATTTCCTCATTTTCATTAATGATGACACACTGGCCAAACAAAGTCGGCATTGTTGTTCCGCCTTCATCATCGCAGAGTGAGGGTGTTGTTCCCGACTTTTGTTTTGTTTCAGTTTTGAAAACCTCTGATTGTGTGAAAATTTTAATGAATTTTTATTGTTTCACTTGTGGAGCGTTGCTCGGCGTGACGCCTTTACGCTCAGGAAACTCTATTCGTTTTGGTTAGGCGGAACTCGTTTTTTTTTCTTTTTTGTTGGGAAGAAATTTCTTTAACTTAACGATTTAAGTTAACTGAAGCAAACATCTTCTCATAGAATAGATTAGATTCGGAAATGTTCAGACCGCCTGCAATTAATAATGGCCGAACAAAAAAGGGAAAAATTTAATTTTTTGTTATTTTTCAAAATATGACAAATTTAATTTCATTTATTCACGGTGGTGCCTATTCCGCTGAGCTGATGATCATAAACAGACCGTTACATGAACCCACGCTATTTAATTTTTTTCAAAGAATATATTGACTATCATATTGTATGGTTAGTGCCATTTGTAATCAGCTGAGGAAATATGAGAAATAAAACCTAATGAAAACGCTCACTGTCAGGCACTCCCACAGGTGGTCGTCACATCTGTGGTTTCTTCATAAATGAGTCATTGCCGTTTTTGGTAAAAGAATTAAAAAGGCTACATGAAGGCCCTAAAATGTTTGATCACACAACCCAAAACTCTTTTGGAGTTTTCATCTAAAAGCTGAACTATATTAAATCTACGACCCATATTGAATGTTCCACATCTAAATATTAAAAAAAAATTGCAGCAAAATTGGAAAAAGTGTTAAAATTGGTATTTTAAGGTACGTAGTACATTTTTTTTCTCGAAACTGAATTATTTGATATGTGACTCTATTTAAGTAAATGAGGTCTGCCAATGAAGCACAGGTCTCCCAATGAAGCACCCGCGTTGCTTATCATCCTGAAACCAGCATATTCCGAAATCCGCCGTCCCGATTCTTAGTGTCGGTATCGACAAACTCCATGCAATATAGATCTGTCTGTTTTGGGACGTAATAAATGCAAACAGTGGGTAGACGTTAGGAATTTTTTTACAGTAAACCCGTAGCGAGCTTACAGTCAATAGGATTACGGTGCAACTTCGTAATTAGTCCGCTACTTTGTCAGCGAATAGTCCACCTTAAAATGTAGGTTCGTTCCAACAGTTCGTGCTAGGTCTTTTTATACCTTCCACCATACATAGCATGGAGGGTATATTAAGTTCGTAATTTCATTTGCGAAATAATAAAAAAACTCAGCGAAATAATAAAATTTTGCACAAATCAGTCTTTTGTGTGCAGGCAGGTCAAGTTCGAAGATGGGCTATATCGGTTCACGATATCGTACAACCCATTATAATGGTACCCCCGATATTCGGTATTTTAATAATTGTAGCCAAATTCTCCGAAACCCCACGCAAGGAGTTCTTTCTGAGTAGTTTACCCCCTGTAAGAAAATTGCTTATTTACGGGTTCACGATACCTTATAGCCCACATACAACGGTACACCAAATTTCGTATTTAGAGTTCGTAGTGGGATAGTTCTGTGACAGAAAATTATCTATGCATGTCCATGATTTTATCTACATTATTCTCCGGATTTTTTCACGTTTCGTATGCCTATGCAGGTCCACATTTTCGTATTGACCCCAATATTCGGTATTTTTAAGATTTTAATAAAATTTTTTGCGGATGTTACTTTTTTTTAAAATTTCCAAATTGGTTTGAAATGGTGGAGAGTATTAAAAGTTCAGACCGGCCAACTTAATGCTTTTTATTTGTTGCACAATTTCTTCAGTTTGACAAAAAATGTTAAATCAAAACTTTATACATCGAACACGTATTTTCATATTTTCAAAGATTTTTATTTTATTTAAGTTTTTCCTTTTTCGGAACGGATAAAAGGAAAATTTTTACCTCTTAAACCAAAAAGTCTTCCAAATCTTTCGTTTTGAAGTTTACCGAGGAGGATATTAGTAAAATCTTTGCCGAATGGACTCACATCCCATTTTTCTGTCTAAAGCTATAACAATTTTTTAAATAAATAAACCCAAGAAAGCAAAAGAGAACTCAATAATTAATTTTAGAATTTCAGCTCTATCCCTTCACCCAATATGGAATTTGGTAGCATTAAGTAAGCATATTGAAAACAACATTAGTACCATTTGGTATTTTTCAAACAATTATGGTACGCACATGCAAAACCACAACCAGATACAAGCGGAGACCTTAATATCAAACTTCAGGATCAGCTTTTAGTTTCCCCCATTACCCAATTTAGTACAAAAAAAAATATTTGAGAAACATCACTCACGCGGAAATCCTAAAAGTGCCGACTACTGGTACACTTACCCTATGTATTCAAATAAAGTTCAAACTATAGTCAGCCCGCCCGACTTCTGACCTTTCCTTACCGGTTTTTATACCCTACAACACTTTGTGTTGGGGGGTATTATAAGTTTGATTGGGCCAAAAATTATGTTGCACCACGAAATATTGATTTTCCACATAGGAAAGCATATATGGATCTTCCTATCTCGCCGAGCTGAGTCCATCTAGCTATGCACGGCCGTCCATCCGTCTGTCCGTCTGTCCATGTTAATTTGTAATCACTCTACAGGTCGCAATTATGGCGCAATCTTCACGAAATTTAAAATGTAGGTGGGGTTAGGGTCAGAATAGAACCCTATTTCTTTTGAAGATGACCGCATAATAATTAGGGGTTGAAATGGACCAAAAACTGAAAAAAATCCTGATTTTGCAGTTGCTCTACAGGTCACAATTATAGACCAATCGAATTTAGCATGGGGCTAGAGCTTTGGGCTGGGCAGAAGCCTTCCAATTTTGACGAACATCGGGTAATACTTAGTGGTTGAAATAGACCATAGCATTTGTGATAAATAAAAGTCAACTTTTCCATTAAACCGCGAATATTTTTAATGTCGGCGAAATCACAAATAGACGAACAGGTCAATTCTGACCGTTAGTAAAAATATCGGATATATATAGCGAAATATATACAATGTATATATACAAAGGAAGGGATGTTAGCTAGAATGCTTATATCTCCAGAATGGCTGGAGCGATTTTGACAAATTTTGTAATTTTGGAATGCCCTTTTTGGCATAAAAGTATAAAATCTAAAAAAAAATCGCATAAAAAGATGCCAAAAACGATGCTAATATAGATTTTTTAGTTTTTGTGACATTTTTTTATTTTTTATCGCGTGCGATTTTTTCAATTTGACTTATAATATTGAAGTGTATATTTTGCAATATTTTTGCACTTTACAACACAGGTTGGGGTTATTATATACAGATTGCAATTATCGTCCGATCCTCACGAAAATTTTCACAAGGGTAGGATTAGGCTGAGAAGGGCTAGGTCTATCGTTTTCAAAGATATCCGCAATATATTTAGAGGTTGAAATGGACCAACAATTAAAAATATTCTTGATTTTGCAGCCGTTATAAAGGTCACAAATAGAAACCAAAAGACACGAAATCTCGCATGAAGTTAGAGTTAGGACAGAGGATAGAATGGACCACTACTTTTGTGTGAAATAATACCAACACTACTTACAGGCGATATTCGAAATACACAAAAGGCGAACTTCTGGCTTTTTTATGCTGATTTCGTGGACGAACATAGCCAAATATCGTAGACAAGTAAATCGTATAGATTAGTCTAGATTTGGAGATACAGAGAGGCCTCTTGCTTTTGGAGATGATCGCAAAATATTTAGGGGTTCAAATGAACCAAAAACAGAAAAATGTTCCTGATCATACAATTGAAGCCAATCGACACGTCTGAGAAGCCAGTTAAGGACAGGAAAAAAGTCTAACATTTTGGATGACCATTGGATTATATTCAGCTGTAAATGGACGACAACTACTAACAGCATAATTTCAAAAACGAAATCTCCCAAAATGGATTTGGACATAAGGGGGCTTCTATTATATTGTGGTGCTGTAGGGTATCACATAGTCGGCCCCGCACGACCTAAGCCTTTGCTTACTTGTTATTTGTATTATTGAATTTAAACATTTTTAATGTTATAACTGCAAACTCCTACAAATTTACCACCCACATGTGGACATCTCAAGCAAATATCAAAATCTGACAAATTATTCAGAAAGACCATACCGGAAGACTTTACATAAAATAAATACAAATGTTTGGTGTGCAACACTTAAGAATGACACCGGCGAAGGAATTAAAATTAGTTTCTTGGTTGAAAAAATTGCAAAGAAAATCTCCTGAAAAATCAGCTGTTTTGAATGTATGCTGTAACGTTCGAAAGCCACAGCTCCATATGTTTCCATAGGCCCTCATCGAGTGGATGGTAGTTACGTGTGATTTTCTGTATAAAATGTAATCCCAAAATTATTCCTCTCACAACTCTCACTCCCCCACAAATTATTCACAAATGTTCCCAAATGACATCATATTTTATTTTCATTTTTGGCAAATGTCTTAAACAATTTGCAAATAACTACTGGGTCATTATTAATTTGAATTTGCCTCATTTAAACGAAAGAAAAAATGTTTATTTATTTTAATGGACGAAATGCCAACAATTACTGCAGAACGCCCTTAATTAAGCTCTGGCAAGAATTCGTCGAAACAAAAAAGACGCACAAAGGAGATCCACAATTCATTCGTTCGGGGGTAACACAATCGCTCTTCAACAAAGGGCAACATGCAACATTGGTGTTGTATGTTGTCTTGGTTGGTCCAATTATTCATGTCGCAGAACTCTCCACTCGCATGCAAGTCCAACTTTCCACATTGTCTGTTTCGCCGATTCCTCCACAGAAAACGAATCTCCTCCTGTCAAACTGTGACATCTGACTGATTTAATATTGACGGATGTTAGCTAGAATGCTTATATCTCCAGAATGGCTGGAGCGATTTTGACAAATTTTGTAATTTTGGAATGCCCTTTTTGGCATAAAAGTATAAAATCTAAAAAAAAATCGCATAAAAAGATGCCAAAAACGATGCTAATATAGATTTTTTAGTTTTTGTGACATTTTTTTATTTTTTATCGCGTGCGATTTTTTCAATTTGACTTATAATATTGAAGTGTATATTTTGCAATATTTTTGCACTTTACAACACAGGTTGGGGTTATTATATACAGATTGCAATTATCGTCCGATCCTCACGAAAATTTTCACAAGGGTAGGATTAGGCTGAGAAGGGCTAGGTCTATCGTTTTCAAAGATATCCGCAATATATTTAGAGGTTGAAATGGACCAACAATTAAAAATATTCTTGATTTTGCAGCCGTTATAAAGGTCACAAATAGAAACCAAAAGACACGAAATCTCGCATGAAGTTAGAGTTAGGACAGAGGATAGAATGGACCACTACTTTTGTGTGAAATAATACCAACACTACTTACAGGCGATATTCGAAATACACAAAAGGCGAACTTCTGGCTTTTTTATGCTGATTTCGTGGACGAACATAGCCAAATATCGTAGACAAGTAAATCGTATAGATTAGTCTAGATTTGGAGATACAGAGAGGCCTCTTGCTTTTGGAGATGATCGCAAAATATTTAGGGGTTCAAATGAACCAAAAACAGAAAAATGTTCCTGATCATACAATTGAAGCCAATCGACACGTCTGAGAAGCCAGTTAAGGACAGGAAAAAAGTCTAACATTTTGGATGACCATTGGATTATATTCAGCTGTAAATGGACGACAACTACTAACAGCATAATTTCAAAAACGAAATCTCCCAAAATGGATTTGGACATAAGGGGGCTTCTATTATATTGTGGTGCTGTAGGGTATCACATAGTCGGCCCCGCACGACCTAAGCCTTTGCTTACTTGTTATTTGTATTATTGAATTTAAACATTTTTAATGTTATAACTGCAAACTCCTACAAATTTACCACCCACATGTGGACATCTCAAGCAAATATCAAAATCTGACAAATTATTCAGAAAGACCATACCGGAAGACTTTACATAAAATAAATACAAATGTTTGGTGTGCAACACTTAAGAATGACACCGGCGAAGGAATTAAAATTAGTTTCTTGGTTGAAAAAATTGCAAAGAAAATCTCCTGAAAAATCAGCTGTTTGAATGTATGCTGTAACGTTCGAAAGCCACAGCTCCATATGTTTCCATAGGCCCTCATCGAGTGGATGGTAGTTACGTGTGATTTTCTGTATAAAATGTAATCCCAAAATTATTCCTCTCACAACTCTCACTCCCCCACAAATTATTCACAAATGTTCCCAAATGACATCATATTTTATTTTCATTTTTGGCAAATGTCTTAAACAATTTGCAAATAACTACTGGGTCATTATTAATTTGAATTTGCCTCATTTAAACGAAAGAAAAAATGTTTATTTATTTTAATGGACGAAATGCCAACAATTACTGCAGAACGCCCTTAATTAAGCTCTGGCAAGAATTCGTCGAAACAAAAAAGACGCACAAAGGAGATCCACAATTCATTCGTTCGGGGGTAACACAATCGCTCTTCAACAAAGGGCAACATGCAACATTGGTGTTGTATGTTGTCTTGGTTGGTCCAATTATTCATGTCGCAGAACTCTCCACTCGCATGCAAGTCCAACTTTCCACATTGTCTGTTTCGCCGATTCCTCCACAGAAAAACGAATCTCCTCCTGTCAAACTGTGACATCTGACTGATTTAATATTGACCCCCATCTCCGGCGATCGGCCAGACACTCAGTCAGAATGCACTGTCAGTTTGCAATTGTTGCTTGTTGTTGGCCGGCTGTTGCTTCCCCATTGTTATTGTTCCTCCTCCCTGGGTTTTTGAATTTGCTTTCACAGCGACCTTTGTCGAAATTATCATCTTGTTTGGTGGCCGGGTGCTCTGGAAAAGAGCATTTGTGAAATGTTCATTTAACGCCGCAGGTGATTTGTGAACAAATTACGTGTACCACCAGCACCACCACCACCACTACGACAATGGCGACGGCGACGAAGAACCAACAGGAACAACCATTGACATCAACTGAATACCTGAAGAGTCGGACAGGCGTCCGGCCACCTTCCTCATTTGCCGCCAATGCCGCTGCTGCCACTGTGCCATGTTTACCCAACACAATGCAAATGAAAAGCAAATCATTTGTTCGAAATGAATGCGTATTGCTCTCTTTTTTTTTTTTTTTTTGCATTTTTTGCACAAAGCCATTCTGTCTTCTTTTTATGAAATGAGCTGTACATGCGGTAGAAACGATTAACTGACACTAAATTGTTATTGATGAGGTTTACACGCAAGCCAAGAGCTCAATTAGTTCACACCGTAGGGGGGCTAATTTAACAGAAAAACGACAAATGAGAAAACTTGGTGTCACCCGGATTTCGTAAGAAAGTTAATATCTTATTGTTTTGATATTTAGGATATATATACGCAAAGCAGAATAAATAATACAAAACCAATTAGAAAAGCATCAAATTCCTTCGGGTCTACTAAAATCTTGCCAGAAGCCAATTCAATGGGAAAATGTGTATTTCACAACCTTATTAAAAGTACTCACTGGCAACTCTGGAATAAACCTTCAGAGCGTCTAAAATATAAGACGTACCATTGTAAGGAAACCAAAAAAACGACAGTAAAACAGTAAGGAAAGGTCAAAAGTCGGCCGGGGCCATTTGGGCTGATATTACAGCCGGCTATATAAAAATCTGAACCGATATCGATAAAATTTGGCAGAGGTATTTTCGAGCAGTATCTGATGCCCGGTATGAATGTTGCGGAGTGCATATTACGCATGTGATGGACTTTAACAGCAAATCGAATGAATCATATATGGGAGCTATAGCTATATCTGAACCGATTTAGCCATGTCCGTCTGTCTGTCTGTGAGTCTGTCTGTCTGTGTGTCTGTCTGTCTGTTGTAATCACGCTATCTTTCGAACAAATTAAGATAGAAGGCTAAAATTTTGCACACATGTATATTTTGCCAGTAGGCAGGTTAAGTTCGTAAATGGGCCATGTAGGTCCAAGAAATCATATAGCCCCCATATAACGGTACCTCCCGACATTCGGTATTTTGATGACTTTTGCGACATTATTCACCGGAATTGTTTCAAATTTGGCATTTGAAGTTCGTAATGGATACTACAGCCTAAGACAGAAAATAATCTATGTAGGTCCACATCTTCGTATAGCCCCTATATAAGGGTCCCCCCCCATATTCGGTATTTTGATGATTTTTGCGACATTATTTACCGGAATCGTTTCAAAGTTGTCATTTGAAGTTCGTAATAGATGCTGCAGCATTAAACAGAAAATGGGCCATGTAGGTCCACATCTTCGTATAGCCCCCATATACCGTACCCCCCGATATTCAGTATTCAAATTTGGCATTTGAAGTTCGTAATGAATACTACAGCCCCCATATAACGGTACCCCCCGATATTCGGTATTTTGATGATTTTAGCGACATTGTTTACCGGAATCGTTTCAAATTTGGTATTTGAAGTTCGTAATGGATTCGAAATCCAAAGTCAAAATAGGAGCCTTGTAGGTCCACGTCCTCATATTGCCCCCATATAACGGTAGAACCCGATATTCGGTATTTTGATGATTTTAGCGACATTATTTAGCGAAATCGTTCCAAATTTGGTATTTGAAGTTCGTAATAGATACTGCAGCATAAAACAGAAAATGGGCTATATAGGTCCAAGTCTTCATATAGCTCCCATATACCGTACCCCCGATATTCGGTTTGTTGACCGGGATTGTTTCAAATTTCGCATGTGAAGTTCGTAATGGATACTTCAGCCTAAGACAGAAAATTGTCTGTGCAGGTCCACGTCTTCGTATAGCCCCCATATAACGGTACCCCCATATTCGGTATTTTAATGATTTTAGCTACATTATAAACAGATTTTTCTTCAAGTTTCGCATTTAAATATTGTAATAACTTATGACAAAAGTTGCCTATGCAGACCCACGTCGTCGTATAAGCATTCGGCATTCTTATGATATTAACAGAATTTTTAACGGATTTTATTTTTTGGAAATTGCCAAATTTGTACCAATTGGTGGTGGGTATTAAAAGTTCGGCCCGGCCGAACTTAAAGCTTTTTTACTTGTTTTTGATATGTATCTGATATCTGGTACTAAATATCTTTGTTGTGGAGTGCATATTACACATGTGAGGAACTTAAAACTCCAAATCGGATGAAACACATATATGGGAGCTATAGCTATATATGAACCGATTTTCACCAATATTTGAAGCACTTTTTATACCCTATACCACATTGTGCATTTGTTTGTAACAGGCAAAAGGAAACGAGATAGACCCATAGTTCCTTTTGATGATCTGCATAGAATCACATTCTGAGTCTATTTATGCATGTCCGTCCGTCTGTCCGTCCGTCCGTCCGTCCGTCCGTCCGTCTGTCCATGTATTTTTGTAAACAAAGTACAGGTCGCATTTATTGCCTGACCCAGATGAGGACGAACCCTATTGAAATTGGAGATAATCGGTCAAAATTTAGATAAAGCTCCCATATATATCTTCGTCCGATTTGCCTTTTATTGTGCACCAAACGTGCAATATCAGCCTGAATTGCATGGAATTTTGCGTATACACCCAAATTAGGCCTGAAAATAAGTACGCCAAATTTGATCGAAATCGGTTCAGATATAGCTATAACTCCCATACATATTGTTCATCCGATTTGTTAATTTTGCTCTCCGCAGCCGTAATATTCACTCTGCAACAACAATATTTGGGGAAATATATCAAATACAGCTCAGAAATACATTTGCTAAATTTTATCCAGATCGGTTCAGATTTGGATATAGCTCTCATATATAACTTCGTCCGATTTACTTTTTATTGTGCACCAAACGTCTAATATTTGTCCAAATGGGATGGAATTTGGCACTTACGATCGAATTGAGTCTAGAAGCTAATATGTCAAATTTTGTGAAGATCGGTTCAGATATAGCTTAAGCTTCCATATATATTATTCATCCGATTTGTTATATTTGTTATCCATAGCCGTAATATGCACTCCGTAACAACGATATTCAGGGAAATATATCAAATACAGCTCAGAAATATCTTAGCCAAATTTTATCAAGATCGGTTCAGAATTGGATATAGCTCCCAATAATATCAATAAAATGGGGCAATACATTTCCGAATTTAAAAGATACAAATGGACTAAATATGGTCGTTTGAACTTTAAATTATAATTATAATCAAAGCGTGTATGATTGAATTCTCTCATAAAAACTTTTAATTGTTATGTGGAGCTCTACTATATTAGCAAAGTGGTGTAGGGTATCATAAAGTCGGCCCCGCCCGACTTTAAGACTTTCTTTACTGGTTTTTAGGCTGAATTCCGTCGGAAGAGCCAAAATCCAGCCCATTTGGGCTGATAGTAGCCATATGGTGCACAATAAATCTGAAATAGGATAAAGAAAGATATGGGAGCTATATTCAAATCTGATCCGATCTTGACAAAAATTTGCTAATTATCACTTATTTTTGATATTTATCTGATATCTGGTACCAATTATCATTGTGCACATTGTGGAGTGCATATTACACATCATCCAAGTACTTGTTTCTACGATGAATTCAGTCGGAATTGCCAATTGCCAAGCTCAGTTCATTTGACCTGACATTAACCATTTGGTGCACAATAAACCTGAAATCGAATAAAGTTATATATGGGAGCTATATCCAAATCTGATTAGATCTCGGTAAAATTTGACAGATGTATTTCTGGAAGGTAAATGACATCTGGTACCACATATCATACTTAAAGAGTTCTTATTGCGAATGTAAGGGACATAAACACCAAATTGGACGAAACATATATAACGGAGCTATATCTGAAGAGACTTTCACCAAATTTGATATACTTCTAGACTGAATTCGGTAATTTGTGTCAAAATTCAGTTCATTTGGTGCACAAAA
>NW_026712260.1:0-122953 GCF_030504385.1 Musca domestica | reverse complement strand
TGAAAAGTCAAAACTTTTCTTTGCGGTACCAATGTCCCATTGTAAGTATAGCGAAGTTCGCATTAAATCTATATCCGGAGGAAAACGTATACGATTTACACAACGTTCCTGCTACAATGCATTCAAGAAAATTCATATAAAATTCCAAAATACAGCTAATACTAATTTATTTTTGGCAATGGCATCATATTTCGGAGTCGGCAAACCTGGATATTGCTTTGGAGCATTAGGGTAAGTCCAAATTATAAGTATTTACTATCCTCATTTTTCTGTAAACACCAATTAACAATTTCCGCTTACTATTATATTAGTAGGATGAGGAGTGAGGTCGAGCTAGTTTTAGAAGTATGTGCTCATATATACGAAAATAAAAAATTAGTGTTAATTTGAAATTAACACTAATGGTGAAGGAATTATAGGATTGAGGCATGGAGATAGTTTTCGAAATTTGTACTTATGTGCAAGAAAAGTAGTAAATTTGATAGTATTTCGATATGGGTAAACCGATTGAGCTGGATTGTTTATAATTGGAGAAAGGACTGAGGTATGTATGGTAGTTGTGAAAATTTGTACTTATGTGTACTAAATGATACTAAATTTGGTACAATTTGGATTGGGTGAACCTGAAATTTGGAATTAAGATTACTGTCGGAGTGTTGGATTGGGGTATGTAGGAAGTTTTACAAAATAATACTGTTTACTACATGGTACTATGTTTGGTACAGCATGTATTTGGGTAAACCGATAGGGATAAACCTGAAATTTAGAATTGGGACTACTGTGGGAGTGTACGATTGCAGGATGGTACACATAATTACAATTTTGTGTACCGATGGGCTGGAATCCTGAAATTGGAAATACGATTTCTTTTGGATTGTGATGCAGGTTCTTATGGAAATTTGTACTTATGTGTATTAAATGATACTTAATTTGGTACAAATTGGAATTGTGGTGAATCAATAGAACTACAATTCTTAAATTTCTGAGATTTTTATGGAAAAGTAAGAGCTGGAATTCTGAAAATTCTGAGATTTCTATAAGATTGTATACCCCAATCATACAAAGTAGCTTTCATTTGCTAGAATATATAAACGTTCGCCATAGCCCAACTTTGGTTTTTATGAGACTGACCCTCGTCGAAATAACGTTTCAGGTAATTTGGAGTCGATGTAGCGTCTGTCTGTTTAGCTGGTGCGCACTATAACTCTTGAAGAGAGTATCCGATTTTGTCCAAACTTGAAACATCGTAATATTATTATCAAACTTAGATCGAGTTCGGAGATTGGCAATTTCGGCCCACTGATTCTGTAAACCACCCCCCCCCCCCCCCCCCCCACAAAGGGCAAATTTTTCAAAGATAAAAATTATTCTTATAGAATGAGAAAGAATCATTCCGTTTAGTGCAAACTTTTTATATCCCAATATTTTTGGTAGTGCTAGGTCAGCTGCTAAACTAGACAATATTGGTCCACTCCATCAAGTACTTCCTCAACAAAGGGTCAAAAATTGGAATAATTATAATTTTATAAAATGTGAAATAAGAGTCAGATTGTCTTCAAATGGCCCAATATGTTTTGTTAACATAAAATCTGGTGTGAAGATAGGATACCTCTCCCTTCTGGTACCTCTCCCAATGAACAAAATGAAACAGCCGATTATTTTCAAATATGACACATATCAATACTTTTACTTAGGCAGGATCTGGTGTGAAGGTGGTAGATACCGGACCACTCTTTCTGGCCCTCCCCCACAAAGAGTCAACATTTGGAATAACAATTAAGCGCATAAAACAGATGATAGTACCCATCGAAAACTTCAAAAACGAAATTTGAAAAATTCCGGTGAATAATGTCGCTCAGATAAATACCGAATATAGAGACGTACCGTTATATGAGGGCTATACGATGTCGTTTACACCGAATTCGGGTTAAAAATGTGATTAAAATACCACAAAACGTTAATCTATCGGTAAATTTTTATGGGGGCCCATATGTAGCCCATTATAAAAGTTATATTTCAAGGTTTCGGAACGACAATTTTAATAAACCCTTCATACTGTGGTGGAAGGTATAAAAATCAAAATAATCACTAGAAAGTAAAACATCGGGCCGTCTAGTCTAGTGTGATTTCTTATTTAAATAAATAGTTCTAGCTGTTGTTCTCTGACTCTCTCTTTCTTTCTGTGCATGTGCCACTGCAATTCAAATTAAGGAGAGTACGGAATCCGTACATTATAGCGAAGTCGTCGGCGGGTAACGTTCAAAAGAAACAAGTTAAAAAGCACTAAGTTCGGCCGAGCCGAACTTTTAATACCCTCCACCATTTGCAACGAATTTGGAAATTTTTAAAAAATAAAATCCTTAAAAATTCTGTTAAAAATTTTAAAAATACCGAATATAGCCGTCATACGTGGACATACATAGGCATTGTTTGTCATAAGCCATTACCATATTCAAAACTTGAAATAAACGGTAAATAATGTAACTAAAATCATCAAAATATCTTATATAAGGAGGTGCCGTTAAATTGGAGCTGTGCAAAGGACCTGGACCAGCATAGACAGTTTTCTGTCACAGGCTGTAGCATCCATTACGAACTTCAAATACAACATTTCAACAATTTCGGTGGGTATTGTACCTAAAATCGTCAAAATACCGAATATGGGGAGGTACTGATATATGGGGCCTATACGAAGACCTAGACCTGCACAGACAATTTTCTGTCACAGACTGTAGTATTCATTACGAACTTCAAATACCAATTTTCAAACAATTCCGGTGAATAATGTCGCTAAATCATCAAAATACCGAATATAGGGAGGTACCTTATAGAGGAGGGGGGGGGGGGGGGGGGGGGGGGCATACGAAGACGTAGACCTGCACTGACAATTTTCTGTCTTAGGGTGTAGTATCCATTTTGAGCTTCAAGTACCAAATTTGAAACAATTCCCGTGAATAATATCGTTAAAATCACCAAAATACCGAATATCAGGAGGTACCGTTATATGGGGGCTGTACGAAGAAATGGACTAGCACAGACAATTTTCTATCTTAGACTGTAGTATTCATTACGAACTTCAAATACCAATTTTCAAACAATTCCGGTGAATAATGTCGCTAAAATCATGAAAATACCGAATATAGGGAGGTACTGATATATGGGGCCTATACGAAGACCTGGACCCGCACAGAAAATTTTCTGTCACAAACTGTAGTTCCTATAACGAACTTCAAATACCAAATTTGAAACAATTCCCGTGAATAATGTCGTTAAAATCATCAAAATACCGAATATAGGGAGGTACCGTTGTATGGGGGCTATACGAAGACATGGACTTGCACAGACAATTTTCTATCTTAGACTGTAGTATTCATTACGAACTCAAGTACCAATTTTGAAACAATTCCGGTGAATAATGTCGCTAAAATCATCAAAATACCGAATATAGGTAGGTACTGATATACGGGGCCTATACGAAAACCTGGACCCGCACAGACAATTTTCTGTCACAGACTGTAGTTCCTATAACGAACTTCAAATACCAAATTTGAAACAATTCCCGTGAATAATGTCGTTAAAATCATCAAAATACCGAATATAGGGAGGTACCGTTATATGGGGGCTATATGAAAACGTGGACCTACATGGCCCATTTACGAACTGAACCTGCCTACTGGAAAAATAAACATGTGTGCAAAATTTTACCCATCTATCTCAATTCATTCGAAAGATAGCGTGATTACAACAGACAGACAGACAGACAGACAGACAGACAGACGGACATCGCTAAATCGACTTAGAATTTTACGCTGATCAAGAATATATATACTTTGTTGGGTCTGACATGAGTATTTCGAGGAGTTACAAACGGAATGACAAAGTTAATATACCCTCCATAGTATGGTGGAGGGTATAAAACGTGGGATGCCTGGGGATACCATGGCCGAATGAATTTTGTGACTAAGACAGCATAGGTGTACAATTTCCAAATACTGCGTAAGCCTTGCTGACTTAGGCCATGTAATGTTGTCAATCTAATCCTCACCGGAATAGACATGACTTTATCGTTTCGAATTTAGTATAACATATATTTACTATCGCTAACTAATTTCTGCTTACTAATTTTCAAGTCATACAGAGGTAACAAAAATCAATTAGTAAACTTGAATTGAATATTTACGAAAATTGAAATTCTTCCCATAAATTTAAATTTGGTTGAAAAGCAGACATTAAACGATACAAATATTATCTACCCTAAAAGTTAGCTTTAAACCAACTCCAAAAAAACGCATTTTTAATAGTGAAAAGTCTCCAGCTATTATTTATTTATTTAAAATGTGAATTGTATCAAAGGGAAAGCTTTCAAGCATTTCACTCGGAAGAAATGTACATTTATCATTGATAACATAAAATGTATGATTGTTTGTTGTTGTTGTTGCTGCTGCCATTGTCTATGGAAGAAATAACAATTGTATCAAAATATGATGTTGAAAACAATTCAAACGAACCCGAATACAAAATGATGTAGTCTCTGGTAGATGAACATACATTTGAACAGACAACAAACATCATGGAGTGTCCATATTGGACAATAAACATTACACAGGGCAACACAATTTTTAAAATATTTAAATCTGAAATTTAATATTCATTTCATTAACAATAAACACTCCCAAAGCTCTTTCCCTTACTTTAAACCAAAAAATACCAAAAAATTACTTTAAACCAAAATACGACCAAATTTTGTTCACCTGTGTTAAGCATTACAACAAAACGAGACGTCATACCAATGCGAATCAGTGTAAACGCGCTGTTCACAAAACAAGAAGCGTTGAAGTGGCCACGATGACGGCCATGATATCTGTCTGCAAGAACGACAGCTCAGTCAGCCAAAAAAAAAAAAACCGAAATGAAAAAAAGAACAAACAAACCCATCAGGATGCCAGACCCGTCCGAAAATGGCAAAGTAATAAATAATGTGAATTAAATTTTTGACAGTGAAAATATTGCAGACAACGTTGAAATTTTAAAACGATTAAATTTGGATTGACCTCAAACCGTAAATTGTTTGTGGTCTTTTGCTGGTGGTTTTGGACTTTACGCAGAGGGAGAGTGAGAGAGAGAGAGAGAGAGAGAGAGAGAGAGAGAGAGAGAGAGATGTTGGTGCCGTTGTGTGGTATAGCCGATATTAATAAGAGTGGGATTTATGCTTTAAAGGAGAAATGTAATTCGTATTTAAACTGAAAGAGCTCAAAGCTTGATCAATGACATAAGAAGACTTCAGTTTAACAAGGCATAGGATAAATGTTTAATATTTCCTGAGGGAAGAGATAGTTAAGTTGTAATGAGGAACCTTAAATATAATTGTTTTCCGAAATTGATTTAGTCCGAACGGATTAGTCTGCCAATTCTTCAGTTGTTATAACGCAAGAAAAAACGGACTAACATAGGGGTAGGCACGGGCTTTCCCTATATTCATACATGTTTTGCAAATTTTAAAATTAAACCAGTAAGGAATGGTCAAAAGTCGAGCGGGGCCCACTATGTGTATTTAGAAGAGATCCTGTAACAAAAAGTTTATAGTTTATATTCGGAATTTATGTGAACCAACTCTAAACCAAATAACATCGCTGTCTAGTACATGATATGACTTCGATAAGTATTATATTAAAAATATTTACTGGAGCAATAGATATACTGGACCAAGTTTCACTGATTGGTAAAATTCGGTTGAATATGAAAAAATCTACTCAATTGGGCTGATAGCGTAAAATCGGATGAAGATGTGTATCAAATCTGAACCGATCTCAATAAAATTTGGCAGAGGTATTTTCGAGCAGTATCTAATGTCCGGTATCAAATATCATTGGGACCTTAAGGGGGGGAGGGACTTTAATACAAAATGGGAGCTATAGCTATATATGAATCGATTTTCACAAAATTTAATGTACACGCTTTTAGGATGAATTGCCAAAATTCAGCTCTTTTGGGCACCGCAAGCCATTTGGTGCACCGCAAATCTGATATCGGATAAAGATACATACATGGGAGCTACATACATAATACCAAATTTAGTACCAGTTGGTTCTTTTCGTTCATGTAAGTATTCATTTCCAAAACCACTTCATATCTCAACCCAACACACCAATATGGACCATAATTCAAGTTTTAGTACTATTTAGTATCTTTCGTACATCTACGGTACGTATTTCCAAAACCACCACCTCCGTATCTCAACCCTACATACCATATCTGACCATATACCAAAATTTAGACATCTAACTCTATCCCTACATTCTATACTAAATTTTGTACCATTTATTACCGTTTATACTCTTGTAGTACTTATTTCCAAATGTAATTCCAAATTTCAGGATTCTAGCCCTACCGGTTCACCCAAATCTAAGTTGTACCAATAAATAAGAATTTCTGAAGTATATCTCAATCCCGCATTCTGTCAGTAATGTTATTTTCAAATTTCAGGATACCAGCTCCATCCGTTCCTCTAATTTCAAATTTTACCAAATTTAGTACTTTTTGTACTTATATTGAAATTTTATGAAGAATTTGTTGATATTATCCTTCTAAAACGATGCTTTGTGAATGATTTTTACACCTAAATTGGAATTTGATTATTTTCCAAAAAAGGCCCAAGAGGTCCTTTGTGATTCGCTTGAGGGTTAAAGTCACATTAAATCAACAGACTGCAACGAATCTTTGTCCGAAAATTTCAAAAAGTAGAGGGACTTGGTCCCTCTTCCTGTAACTATTGAAAAAAAATAATAATTATACCCTACAACACTATGTGTTGGGGGTATTATAAGTTTGATTGGGCCAAAAATTATGTAACACCTCGAAATATTGGTTTCCCATATAGGAAAGTTTATATGGATCTTCCTGTCTCGCCGAGCTGAGTCGATCTAGCTATGTATGTCCGTCCGTCCGTCTGTCCATGTTAATTTGTAATCACTCTACAGGTCGCAATTATGGCCCGAAATTTAGAATGGAGGTGGGGCTAGGGTCAGAATAGAACCCTATTTCTTTTGGAGATGATCGCCAAATGTTTAGGGGTTGAAGTGGACCAAATACTGAAAAAATGTCGGATTTTGCAGTAGCTATACAGGTCGCAATTATAGACCAATCGATGCGGAATTTCGCATGTAGCTAGAGTTTAGGGCGGGTGGTCATCGGATAATATTTGGCGGGTAAAATAGACCATATCTTTTTTGTTGAATAAATTCAAAATTTTTCATTATAGAGCGAATATTTTAAACCCCGGCGAAATCTCGAAGCCATGACAAGGTTACTTCTGATCTTTACATTGATGTTAAGATCCAAAAAATCGAATATATAGCAAATATATGCGATATATATGTCTATCAAAGAAGATATACTTGAAAGATCTCATATATATCGAGAACGGCTGAACTGATTTCGACAGTTCTCATTAAATCAGAATGACCTCTTGGCAGGAAAGAAAAAACGTCTAAAAAAATCGCATAAAAATATCTCCTATAGATGAAAATATTGATTTTGTAACATTTTCTCATATTTTTTTCAATTTTGTCATTTTTTGGCATATTTTCATTTTGAATTAAACATTTGGTAATATTTCTACAGCTAACAAAACTAAGTAGTTAGGATATCAGGATATCATATACAGATCGCATTTATGGCCCGATCCTTACGAAATTTTGCATGGGGATAAGATGAGGGTCAGAATAGAAGCCTACTCTTTTTGGAGATGATCGCCATAATTAATATGAAAATATGGTTAAAATGTATGATATACTTGAAATCGGGTTGTATCCTTATCCGGGAGTTATGACCAATATCATGAACTGCAAAAGCGATTTAAGGTATCGTGAAAGTTTAGGAAGAATTTCTGAAAGAGTATAAATACTTTGTTTGCGCCCTGTATATTCGGTATTTCACTGATTTCAGTTCCAATGAATTTTGCATATTGAGTTCTCATTGGACGGATTATTGTCATGTGAGAGAAGTAGGTAGGTCCCCATGAGCCACATAACGTTCCGGCGTTTTTTTTTTTTTTTTTTTTTTAATGTAAATCCTGGAGCTGAAAGCTAAATTCCAATTTCAGACATGAAAGATCGCTATTGAACATCGTATTGCGTTCTATTTCATTTTTGATATTATTCATTCAGAATTCAAAACAATAAAAAATGTACACTTTTATATAGTTTTTAAATTGAAAAAATTTCACGCCAAAATTTCACGAATTGTGAAAATTCGTCAAAACGTTCTTGAGTAATAAGCATAGTAACTAATAAACAAATTGAAAAAAAAATCTTGTTCGCAGGTTTTTTACAGCGAACGTTTAAAGGTCCTTACGAAGTTTGATCCTTACTATTATTTTGAAACTTGATTCCATTGAAAAAATGTTCTCTATTTTTCCCGATTTTAGAGTTTTTGCAATGCAATATGCTCTTTTTTTTTTTTTGATTTTTTAGCAATTTTGAAAAAAGTAATTATCTTTTAACTTTGGTTTGACCACGTTAAATTATTTTGAAATCATCTATTTAGGTCCGCCACTCCATAATTGTCGCTTTATACTACCCAAAAATACTACACATCATATTAGAATTCAATTCAAAAAAAAAAAAAAAAAAAAAAAAAAAAAAACACTACAAATGTACATTCCAAAATAGTAAGTCAAAATCGAAAAAATCATGCAAAATAAAACATTACTATTGTGCACCTCAGAAGTCAAAATGAAAATTTTCAAATTTCACATTTTTACGCGATTTTTTTTGTATTTTATCTATTTCTTCCAAGAGACAATTCCAATTTCGTGTGAATCGTTAAAATCAGATCAGCGGTTCTTGAGTTATAAGCGTAGCAATTAACACAACTTTATTTAATATATATAGATAGATTAGAAGTTTGCGTGGTCAGTTCCTAAGCCCCCAAATAAGTCCCTAGGGTTGGAGGGAAAGTCAACAGTATCTCGTGTAATAACTTTCAAACCGATATCTTCATTATCTGGCGAATATAAAGATTTTTGATAAATCAAGATTGTGGGCGTAAAAGTAGGCGGGGTCGATATTTTTTTCTTTAAAAACCTAACTCGGGGTATGATGAACGTTTGTACAAAAAATTATGCAAATCGCTCCAGCCGTTTTCAACTGATTCCGTTACCAACGAACAACAATTGATTTTTACATATATAGATTAAAAAAATTTTATAAAATTTTTAAAAAGAAATTGTACTATATAATATAGTACCCTCCATCTTGAAAAGGAGGGCATATTAACTTTGTCATTCCGTTTGTAACATCCCTAACTATTCGTCGCAGAATCCATAAAATATATATATTCATGATCAGCATAAAATACTGATTTGATTTAACGATATCTGTTCGTCTGTCTGTTGAAATCACGATACAGCCCATATTATTTGACGTAGAGCTTCAAAAAAACACAGAGCTTCAAAAAATTGGCAGAACAATTTGTAGTGTGTCTAGTATGGTTGGTACTGAAAATTAGATACATCGGTCCACGTTCTGGTAAAACCGCTATATTCGGATGATTTTTGTCAGATTTTTCTACGGATTTATCTAAAAATTGGTATTTGTAAGTCATAATGGGTTCTAGCTCCGGCGGGGAAACGTTGTATATATAGGTTCACATTTTTGTATAGTCCCCTAATAATGCTACCTCCCGATATTCGGTATTGTGATGAGTTTTGTTACATATTCCCAGGGATTTGTCTAAAAATTGGTGGCGAAACATTGTATGAAAATGTCCACGTTTTTTATAACCCCCATATAACGGTACCTCCCGATATTCGGTATTTCGATGATTTTTGCTTCATTTTTTCTTGGATTTTTCTAAAAAGGTCCACGTTTTTGCTAGCCTACACATAACTGTACCTCGGGATATTCAGTATTCTGATGAAAATTGCCAAATTTTCCCACAAAGTTGTCTAAAATGATGTATCTAATTCATAATGGTTTCTAAGTAACTCCGGTGGCAGAACATTGAATATTTAGGTCCACGTTTTCGTATGGCGCACATATAAACAGAAGAAACCAGTAAAGAAAGTCTTAAAGTCGGGCGGGGCCGACTTTATGATACCCTACACCACTTTGCTAATTTAGTAGAGCTCCCCTAACAATTAAAAGTTTTTATGGGAGGATTCAATCATACACGCTATGATTATAATTATAATTTAAAGTTCAAAGGACCAAATATGCCGAAGCATTTGTATCTTTTAAATTCGGACTTGTATTGCCCATTTGGTGCAAAATTAATTTAAAATCAGATAAAGATATATATGGGAGCTACATCCAAATCTGAACCGATCTCGAAAAAAATTTGCAAATATATTTCTGAGCTGTATATGATATATTTCCTGAAATATCGTTGTTACAGAGTGCATATTACGGCTGTGGGTAACAAATACTAGAAATCGGATGAACAATATATATGGGAGCTATAGCTATATCTTAACCGATCTTGACATACTAGCTTTTGGACTCAATTCGGTCGTAAGTGCCAAATTTCATCCCGTTTGGGCAAATATATATATGGGAGCTATACCCAAATCTGAACCGATCTCGATAAAATTTAGCAAAGGTATTTCTGAGCTGTATTTGATATATTTTCTCACATATTGTTGTTACAGAGTGCATATTATGGCTGCGGAGGACAAAGATAACAAATCGGATGAACAATATATATGGGAGCTATAGCTATATCTGAACCGATTTCGATAAAATTTGGCATACTTATTTTCAGGCCTAATCTGGTTGTATGTGCAAAATTCCATACTATTCGGGCTGATGTTACACGTTTGGTGCACAATAAAAAGCAAATCGGACGAAGATATATATGGGAGCTATATCTAAATTTTTACCGATTATCTCAAATTTCAATAGGGTTCGTCCTTGGGCCAAACAAATGTTGTTTGCAAAATTTCATCTCAATCGGATAATAAATGCGACCTCCATTTTTTTCACAAGAATACATGGACAGACGGACGGACGGACGGACGGACGGACGGACGGACAGACAGACGGACTGACATACATAAATCAATTCAGAAAGTGATTCTATGCAGATCAGCAAAAGGAACTATAGGTCTATCTCGTTTCCTTTTGCCTGTTACAAACAAATGCACAAAGACATAATAGGCTTACCACTATGTGGTGTAAGATAAAAAAATAACTTTTCCATGTAAAATGTACAAAAAATTTAGAGAAGTAACAATTGGGGATGTGGCTTTACCCCCGGGCATATATATCAGATACTCTTATAAAATTCGATAACATCCCAAGAACAAACACTTATATTATTTCCCGATTTCACATTTATTGTACAACAAAATGTGTAATATTTGATAAAATTGAATAGATTTTGGCACTTGCGACCAAGTTCAGGCTAGAAGTAAGTTTATGAAATTAACTGAAAATCAATGATGAAATTTTCAGAAAAATGTCTTTGATATAGCAATAGCTCCCATAGATATTTTTTTCCTATATTATATTCTCATAGTTACAATATCACTTCATAACAATAATATTTGCTAAGAGGGGTCACAGATAGCAGAATAAAATCCCTTCCTCAAATTTAGTGGGTATCGAGTCACATCATTAAGATATAACTTACATTTAACACCTCCCTCCGATTTAAAAATGCGATTGCTTTTAATCCACAATACTCATATAATATTTGTTACAGGTAGTTCTGCTTAGTATGTGTAGTGGTACCCTTACCTTACTGATTTAACATTTAAATTAAATCATTTCTTTTCGCGAATAATGTCTAATAATTAAATTGTGCGCTTGTCTGCTGATGCATATCACATTACATTTTGCCTTTTACGCTCGCCCTCCCTCCACACTCCACCTACACACTTACCGCGATAACCGAGTGTAATGTCCATGATTTCATTTGATAAAATTGGCTATTCAATCCTTTAGTTACGCTAGCTGGCTGGTTCACTGACTGAATGGTCGTGGAGTCATAAATCATGTCAAACACACGTACGCACTCACACAAAACCCCGTGTCACAGCAGATCAGATCATTCCATTGTCTGAACATTGTTTCGGAACAATGGAAATTTTTGGTTTATTTATTCGATTGAATTGTGGTGTTTGGTGCAGAGATTCAAAAATTAATTCAATTCTCATTACAGCAATTAATTATAGGAAATAAATTAGCTCTCCTATTAACTTCCTCCGCGATTGTTATAAATTATGTTTTGAAATGAGAGAGAGATAAGACCTCCCTACGATATTTCGTTTTTTTTCGTTTTGTTTTTGGTGTTGTTTAAATTGATGGAATATCCAATGCCTTGGTCTGTTGAAATATTCATTCGTTCGTTCTTTCGTTTTGACGCTGACACTTTGTCTGTTCGATAATACATTTAGCTCAACTCCTTTACAGCGATATGTGCGATGTATGTGGGTAGGTATGTGTGTATGTTGGGACTTGTTGGAGTCCGCTTGAGTAAAAAAATAGGTGCGTATGTATGTAACTTTGTTGCTGTGGCAGAGGGAGCATCCGAATGGGAATAAATGACCACCAAATAGTACAATAATAAAATTTTAATTGCATAACAGATATCAACACATTAGCATTGATTGATTGACGGCAATCAATTCAAGTAGAATCTCTGCAAGATAAAAACGAATCATGTTCATTCGTTATCCATTGTTCTTCTCCATGGAGAACGTAAAAGGGAAGTGTTTTTTGAAAAAAAGAAAAACTCCAAACTTTTTTTTTGACGTGAATAGGAAAGAGATGGGGCAGTGCTGGGATGGCGAACAACGAATAAGGATGGCGCTACATTATTGATCTATATTAATAAAAGAGTCAAGTAATTGACTGACTGACAGGCCCAAGGATTCATCAAATCCCAAATGAAACAGCTGAAGCTAGAATCTTGAAGTTGTGGGTGAGGGTCACTTTTGGTCGAAGGGGTCAGATTTTGGTAATTCGTAACAGAACCGTACGTAAAGTGTTAAAAGGTACTAAATATGGTACCTTTTGGAAGCAGTAGAGGTAGAACTCTTAAATTTAGATTGAGGGTCACTGATAGAGTGTATGATGGATGTACCAAAGGAATTTTGGAATTTCGCACTATTGGTGTACGAAAAGTACTAAAATGTACTACATTTGGTACAATTCTGTTTAGAGCTAAACTCTTCAAATTTGGAATGGGAATCAAGGTTGAGGAGTAGAGTCAATGAAAGGAGGTAGTTTTGGAAATGTGTATTCATGTATACGAAAAGTACTAAACAATACTAAATTTAGTACAAATTGAACCAATGGAGTTGGAAACTTTAAAATTTTAAATTAAAATTACTAGATGAATGTAGGATTGGAATATGCATTCAGGGTGGATGAAAAAACCTGCAACCATCTTCAGACTGCTGTCATTTCTAAGCCACTCGTCTGACAGCGGTTAAAATTATTCCAGTGATAGCTCATTATAATTTTTACAAGCGTACAAAAACATTTTGGTGAGAATTTTCCAGAAAAAAAGTTATTCGTGATGGAATTCAAGCGTGTTAGTGAGATTTCTTTATATTTGGCTGGAAAACCACAAGTGGCTATCGTTAGAGCACTCCAACAATTAAATGTGAATTAATTTTTGTGTCTCGTACCATCGCTCGTTACCGTAATACGGGTAGCGTATCCCGACGTCAAGCAAGTGGATGGAAGAAAACAGCAACATCAGCAGAAATGGTTGGAAAAGTAAAGAAGCGACTTGTTCGAAACTCGCATTACAGTGGCCGAAAATGGGTCGTGAGCTGAACATATCGCAATAAATAGCTCAGGGTAAAGACTGCGTGCCTTGGGCACGCAGACCTTGGATATTCCAAAAGGATTCAGCACGCGCCACTCAAGAATGGTTACAAAATTAGGTTCCTCGCTTCATTTCCAGCCCACAGTGGCCACCAAAAACTCCGGATACCAATCCGTTGGACTATTGTGTATGGAGTATTTTGAAAAGCAAGATTGACACTAAACAAGTAAAAAAGCAGTTACTTCGGCCGGGCCGAACTTTGAATACCCTCCACCATTTAGAAAGAATTAGAAAATATTCAAAAAAATAAAATCTATTAAAAATTCTGTTAAAATCTTTAAAATACCTAATATCGGAAGGTGCCGATATATGTGGACCTATTTAGACAAATTTATGTCTGGGGGTAAAGTACTCACAAGGAACTCCTTGTGTAGATTTTCAGATAATTCCATTGGGAAATATGGCTAACATCATCAAAATACCGAATATCGGGGGGTACAGTTATATGGGGGATATACGATATCGTGGACCTATATAGACAATTCCTTTTGAGGGGGTAAAATTCCCACAAGGGACTCCTTTTGTGGAATTTTAGACAATTCCATTGAAAAATATGGATAAAATCATCAAAATACCAAAAATCGGGGGTACCGTTATATGGGGGCTATACGATATCGTGGACCTATATAGATAATTCTCTGCCGAGAATTCAGACAATTCCGTTGAAAAATGTGGCTAAAATCATCAAAATACCGAATATCGGGGGGTACCGTTATATGGGGGCTATACGATATTGTGGACCTATATAGATAATTCTCTGCCGAGGTATAAAGTGCCCACAAGGAACTCCTTGTGTGGATTTTCAGACAATTCCGTTGAAAAATGTGGGTAAAATCATCAAAATACCGAATATCGGGGGGTACCGTTATATGGGGGCTATACGATATCGTGGACCGATATAGCCCATCTTCGAACTTGACCTGCCTGCAGACAAAAGAGAGATCTGTGCAAAATTTTAGCTTCCTATCTTAATTCGTTTAGACTGTAGCGTGATTACAACAGACGGACAGACGGACGGACAGGGCTAAATCGTCTTAGAATTTTACGCTGATCAAGAATATATATACTTTGTTGGGTCTAAAATGATTATTTCGATGAGTTACAAACGGAATGACGAGATTAATATACCCTCCATACCTTTTTTGGTGGAGGGTATAAAAATACCAAAGTGTCGATCACCTCAAGCAAGCGCTTCACCGGGAATGGCCCAAAATACCGCCTAACAACATTCGGGCAGCGTTTGACGGTTTCATTGGCTGTTTGATGGTCATAATTCGTGCCAAAGCTGACCAATTCGAACAAATCTAAACTTATTCTAAAATTTGATGCTTTTTCCGACATATATTGATTTTTATTCAAAAAGAAAAAAAAGTAAAAATTATGGCGTTTGATTTTGTTGCAGTTTTTTTATCTCAACCTTTAAAGGAAGTTTTCGAAATTTATAAATGTAAATTTGGCACTATTTTGAATTGTGTGAACCGATAGAGCTGGAATTTTGAATTATAGAAATAATATTACAATTGCATTCTTGGACTGATTTTTGTAGGTAGTTTTGGAAATTCGTACTTATGTGTACTAAATGGTACTAAATTTGGAACAATTTACATTTTGGAAGACCAAAAAAGTTGGGATGCTGAAATTTGAAAATAAAGTTAATATTGTATTTGGTATAATTTTGATTTGGGTGTACCGATAAATCTGGAATGCTGAATTCGTGAAATAAAGTTACTATTACATTCCAGGTTGAACTTACTATTACACTCCATACTAAAGAATGCAGGTAGTTTTGGAAATTCGTACTTATGTGTACTGAATGATACTAATTTTAATACAATTTACATTTTAGGAGAACCAATTGAGTTGGAATCGTGAAATTTGAAAATAAATTTGAAGATAAGAGTTATGTAGGTTGTTTTGGAAATTCGTACTTCTGTGTGCTAAATGGTAAAAAATTTGGTACAATTTACATTTTGGGAGAACCAATATAGTTGGAATCCTGAAATTTTAAAATAAGTTTTCAATTGGAATGTATGATGTAGGTAGTTATAAAAACTTGTACTTAAGTGTATTAAATGGTACTAAATTTGATACAATTTGAATTTGGGTGAACCAATAGAGTTGATATCCTGAAAATTGGAAATAAGATAACTGTCGGAGTGTAGGATTAGGAAGCTTTGAAAATGTATACTTATATGTAAAATTTACTAAATAAAGTAAAATTCGTGTTTGGGCGAACCAACATGGGTGGAATTGTTAAATTTGGAATTTGGATTGCTGGGGGAGTGTAGGATTGGTGTGTATAGAAAGCTTTGCAAATTCGTATTTATGTGTACTAAATGGTACTAAATGTTGTACAAATTGGAATTTGTGTTGAACCAATGGAGCTGGAGTTCTGAAATTTGGAATGAGAGTCGCTGATGGAGTGCAGAATAGGTTCACCAATGGGTTATTGGAAATTCAAACTTTAAATTTGGGAAATTTACTAAAATACAACTAAATTTCTAAAATGGTACCATTCGGTATTATGTGAACGGATGAAGCTAAAATCTTGAAATTTAGTATGAGAATCAAGTTTGGAATGTAACTTTGATATTTGAAGGTAGTTTTGGAAATGTGTACTTAGTGTGGGAACTGAACTAAAGTGTACTAAATTTAGAACAGTTTGGCTAAGTGTGAATAGCTAAAATTTTGTATTGGGTTCCCTGGCAGTAAGTTTTTAAAAATATGTGATTTTAGAAATGTGTACTGCAAGTGCACGAAAAGTACCAAATAGTTGGTGCACTTTGACTTTGGGTGAACAGGTTTATATCTAAAATTTGGTATTGGGGTCGCTGTTCATTTGTACCCTGGACATATGGAGTTGGTTCCGGAAATGTGTACTATAATTATACGAATAGTACTAAATTGGTATTGGACGAAGGGACAGAGATAAAATTCTGAAAATTGATATTCATATAACTGTGGATGTATGTATTTATGATTTGGAGGTGGTTTAGAACAACATTCTATATTTGAACGAAAAGTAGTAAATAGTACTAAATTTGAGGTCTCTGTTGGTATTCCGAATTGAAATATAGAGGTGGTTTTGGAAATGTTTACTACAATTGTACGAAAATTACAAAATAGTTCTAAATTTGGTCTTGGGTGTAGAGATATGGCTGGAATCCTCAAATTTCTCATAGAGGTCTCTGTTGGTATTCCGGATTGAAATATGGAGGTGGTCTTGAAAATGTGTTTTATAATTGTACGAAAAGTACTTAGTGATACTAAAATGGTTATTTGGTGTAGAGAGTGGTCTGGAATCCTCAAATTGTATATTGAGGTCTCTGTTGGTATTTCGGATTGTGAAGGTTGTTTTGGAAATGTGTACTATAATTGTTTTAAAAGTACTAGTGGCACTAAATTGGATATTGGGATTCCAGAGGTGAACGAGAATCCGGAAATTTGATATTGATGTATTTGTTGGTATCTGGAATTGAGATATGGTGGCGGTTTTGAAATGTGTACTATAATGTTTAAAAAGTATTCAATAGTACCAATTCGGGTTCACTGTTGGTGTCAAGTATAAAGAGAAATTTATATATATATATATATATATATATATATATATATATATATATATATATATATATATATTTTTTTTTTTTTTTTTTTTTTTTTTTTTTTTTGATGTGCGGATCAAATTTTACTGAAGCAGTGCTGAAATTCTGAAATTTGGTATTGAGGTCATTTTTGGTTTCTAGGTTTTAAATTTTGGGGACGTTAAAATAATTTTGGATAGAAAAATTGGATATGGGTCCATTGTGCAATGGTTTTACTAATATCCTCCTCGGTAAACTTCAACATTTAAGATGTTGAATACGTTTTGATGTAAAAGGTAAACATTCATCAATTATTATTGCGGAAAAAAAAAATTGAATAACTTCAACCTTAACCGTCTTAACATTTATCATATAAAAAAATCTTGCCAAACTGGACAAATTCTGAATTTTGAGTACAAAACGAGCCTACATGAACTGTTGGATCGATTCTAAAATTTTAAGGTGGACTTTTCGCAGACGCTACCTCTTCACTTGAATTCCACTTGCTTGGACACTTGCTAGTTATACCCTCCACCTTGGAAAGGAGGGTATATTAACTTTGTCATTCCGCTTGTAACATCCTTAAATATTCGTCTTAAACCCCATAAAGTATATATATTCATAATCAGCATAAAAGTCTAAGTCGATTTAACGATGTCCGTCTGTCTGTTGAAATCACGATACAGCCCACATTATTTGACGTAGAGCGCCAAAATTTTATTTGCATTGTGTCTAGGATGGTTGGTATTGAAAATGAGATATATCGGTCCACGTTCTGGTATAGTCCCCATATAACTGTACCTCCCGATATTCGGTATTTTGATGATTTATGCCACATTTTTTCACGGATTTGTCTGGAAATTGGTATTTGTAGGTCATAACGGGTCCCTAAACGTGTGGCAAAACATTGCATGTATAGGTCCACGTTGTCGTATAGCCCCCATATAAAGGTACCTCCCGATATTCGGTATTTTAGTTTTTTTGCCACATTTTTTCACGGATTTGACTAAAAATTGCGTGTATGGGTCCATGATTTGGTATAGCCCCCATATAACGGTACCTCCCGATATTCGGTAATTTGATGATTTGTCAGAAAATTGGTATTTGTTGGTCATAATGGGTTCCAGCTCCGGAGGCGAAACATTGCATGCATGGGTCCATGATTTGATATAGCCCCCATATAACGGTACCTCCCGATATTCGGTATTTTTATGGTTTTTGACACATTTTTTCACGGATTTGTCTGAAAATGGTATTTGTTGGTCATAATGGGTTCCTGCTTCGCTGGCGAAACATTGCATGCATGGGTCCATGATTTGATATAGCCCCCATATAACGGTACATCCCGATATTCGGCATTTTAATGGTTTTTGCCACATTTCTTCTAGTGTTTCTTTTACCCTAAGGTGGAGGGTATTAAAAGTTTGGCCCGGCCGAACTTAATGTTTTTTTACTTGTTTTTTTATAAAATGTTTTATAGGTTAATTGCAAGCCACCCGAAAGGGTAGGGTCCTCATCGTGGGTAACGTTGGATTGTTCAGCTTTCATGTTCATTTTTTTTTTTTTTTTTGGGATTGTCTAAATCACGCACATATTCAAATCCCATTCCAAACCTATGACACGCCAAAAAAAATCTAACTTAGAAAATTTAGCAGTTTTAAAAACTCTTCCAATTGCATCCATACATGGTAGCAAACCCTTCCCTGAATCCAAAATGCAACTTGGTCATACACTCAGAGTTGGCATCGACCATCGAACCATACATGTGACCAACAAGAGCAGCAAACAATAGACCAGTAGGAAAGAATATCTCCACTAGTCCATACAGTAAACCACCATTGCACTTCAGCGTAGATTGATAGACTTGAGATTGTATTTTACACATATTCATTATTGTTCGAATGAAGAAGACCTCACACTTCATCTTTTTTGATTTCTTTGTGTTTGTATTTTTATTTTTTTTTTTTTTAAGAAAACTTTTAAGCGCTTGAAAATAGTGTAAATTTGTATGGCATCAAACCACAATATTTTACACTCTAAAAAAATGTTGTCAATGGAAACAGCAGGGAATGATTCTAAATGATTCTTCATTCTGAATGGCTGAAGCTGGGATCTTGAAATTTTGGTTGAGGGTCACTGTTAGTCCGAAGGGGGTCAAATAAGGCTGATTTTTCTTTTTTTTTTTTTTTTTTGAAATTTTCACTAGAACGGTACGTAAAGTATTAAAAGTTACTAAATATGGTACCCTTTGTATTTGAGGAAACCGTAGGCTAGAACTCTTAAATTTGGAATGAAGGTCACTGATGGAGTGTACGACAGATGTGCCAAAGGGTTTTTGCAAATTCGTACTATTAGTGTACGAAAAGTACTAAAACTAGCGGTTAGAGCTAAAAAACTTGAAATTTGGAATGTTAGAGCTAAAAAACTTGAAATTAAGGAGTAGAGCAAGGATGTAGTTTTGGAAGTGTGTACTCATGTAAACGAAAAGTAAAGTAATAAATTAGCTGGAGAGTTAGGAGAGTTTGTAAGAGAGTTAGAAGAAGGTTCCTTTAGGCAATCCAGAAAAGGACCTTTATAGTCGATACGGAGGGGAGACTTTATCGACGAATAATAAGCAAAAGGAAATCTTTATAAGCTTAATGAAAGAGAGTCTTAATGGAATAGCTGGAAAGGACTCGTGAGGGATATTAATAGACGAGCCGCCAGGGGGTCTTTATAAGCGAGAGGGAATGTGTCTTAATGGGAGAGTGGTAAGAGAGTATTAATTGATCAACCGGAATGACCTTCATGTGTGAGACGAACAGTATTCATTCTCTCCATGTCGAAAAATTAATTATTATACCCTCCACCATAGTATGGAGGGTATATTAAGTTTGTCATTCCGTTTGTAACACCTCGAAATACACATTTTAGACCTCGCAAAGTATATATATTCTTGATCAGCATAAAATTCCATGTCGATTTAGCGATATCCGTACGTCTGAAGATTGATGAAATTTTACTCAAATGTATGTTATGTCTGCAGGACTTTTGGTATTGAAAATGGGCCATGTCGGTCCACGTTTTGGTATAGCCCCAAATAACAATACCTCCCGATATTCGGTATCCTGATGATTCTAGCGACATTATTCAGCGGAACTGTTTCAAATTTGGTATTTGAAGTTCGTAATGGATACTACAGCCTAACACGGAAAATGAGCCATGTAGGTCCACGTCTTCGTGTAGCCACCATATAACGGTACCTCCCGATATTCGGTATTTTGATGATTTTAACTACATTATTACCGATTTTTTTATACCCTCCACCATAGTATGGAGGGTATATTAAGTTTGTCATTCCGTTTGTAACACCTCGAAATATACATTTTAGACCCCACTGGGTATATATATTCTGGATCAGCATAAAATGCTATTTCGATATGGCGATGTCAGTCCGTTTGTCCGTCTATCTGTCTGTCTGTCTGTGGAAATCACTCTAGTTTCCGAACTAATTGAAGTGGATTGATAAAATTTTACTCAAATGTATGTTATGTCTGCAGGACTTTTGGTATTGAAAATGGGCTATGTAGGTCCACGTTTTGCCCCATATAACGGTACCTGTCGATATTCGGTATTTTGATGGTTTTAGCGACATTATTCACCGGAATTGTGTCAAATTTGGTATTTCAAGTTCGTAATAGATACTACAGCATAAAGCAGAAAATGGACCATGTAACTCCACATCTTCGTATTGCCCCATATAACGGTACCCCCCGATATGCGGTATTTTGAAGATTTTACCAACATTCTTTACCGGAATTGTTTCAAATTTTGTATTTGAAGTTCGTAATCAATACTACAGCCTTTGCCAAAAAATTGTCTGTGCAGGTCCACGTTTTATAACCCCCATGGTACTATATTCGGTATTTTGATGATTTTAGCTACATTATAAACAGATTTTTTCAAGTTTCGCACATGAATATTGTAGTGGCTTATGACAAATGTTACCTATGCAAGTCCATGTCGTCGTATAGACCCTAATATAACAGCTACATTCGGCATTTTTAGGATTTTAACAGATTTTTTTAACGGATTTTATTGTTTTTGAGAATTGTCAAATTCGTTCCAAATGGTGGAGGGTATTCAAAGTTCGGCCTGGCCGATCTTACAGCTTTTTTTACTTGTTTTTACTCTTTTATATACTGTGCGGAAAAATAGCATGTTTAGATGCCTAAAAATTTCTTTGAGTGTAAATTTCCCTAGAAAAAGTCACCCTAATCGACCGTCTGACCATTAACGAACATAAAATTTTAAAATACACCAAAATATAAGAATAACAAAACAAACTTCGCCGCAACTGAGCAAGACAATATCTGAACTATTCAAAGAAGAAGAAGAAGAGGAAGGCCAATACAAAAAGGACACAAACGAAAAGTAACTCGAATGCACTTTGTCACTGTCAGTTCGCACAATAAATCTATGAGATATCAGCGAGTTGTCAGACATAGAAAAGTGAACTGAAACGAGGAAAAGGAAGCAAACCGAAATGTAGGAGCCATTGGCAAAAACAAAAAACGCATCAAACTTTTTGTTTTTTTTTTTTCGATGCGACGAGACTAACAAACAAATGATTCAATAAATGACGCACGTTCAAAGGGGTACATAGCCCCTTTTGTTTTACGCCTGTAAAGTATAAAAGGGATAAAAGCTTTAAACTGTTATAAGAATCCAAACTTTTGTATATTATATTTATACCCTCCACCTTGGAAAGGAGGGTATATTAACTTTGTCATTCCGTTTGTAAAATCCTTAAATATTCGTCTTAGACCCATAAAGTATACATATTCATAATCAGCATAAAATGCTAAGTCGATTTAACGATGTCCGTCTGTCTGTCTGTCTGTCCGTCTGTCTGTCTCTTGAAATCGCGATGCAGCCCACATTATTTGACGTAGAGCGCCAAAATTTAGCAGAGCAATTTGTATTGTGTCTAGGATGGTTGGTATTGAAAATGAGATATCTCGGTCCACGTTCTGGTATAGTCCACATATAACGGTACCTCCCGATATTCGGTATTTTGATGATTTATGCCACATTTTTTCACGGATTCGTCTGGAAATTGGTATTAGGTCATAACGGGTCCCTGAGCGTGTGGCAAAACATTGCATGTATAGGTCCACGTTGTGGTATAGCCCCCATATAAAGGTACCTCCTGATATTCGGTATTTTAGTATTTTTTTTTTTGGCACATTTTTTCACTTTTTTTTTATACCCTCCACCATACATAGTATGGAGGGTATATTAAGTTCGTCATTCCGTTTGTAAGTCATCGAAATAATCATTTCAGACCCAACAAAGTATATATATTCTTGATCATCGTAAAATTGTAAGACGATTTAGCCCTGTCCGTCTGTTGTAATCACGCTACTGTCTAAACGAATTAAGATAGGAAGCTAAAATTTTGCACAGATCTCTCTTTTGTCTGCAGGCAGGTCAAGTTCGAAGATGTTCTATATCGGTCCACGATATCGTATAGCCCCTATATAACGGTACCCCCCGATATTCGGTATTTTGAAGATTTTAGCCACATTTTTCAATGGAATTGTCTGAAAATCCACCCAAGTAGTTCCTTGTGGGTACTTTATACCTCGGCTGAGAATTATCTATATAGCTCCACAATATCGTATAACCCCCATATAACGGTACCCCCAGTATTCGGCATTTTGATGATTTTAGCCACATTTTTCAATGGAATTGTCTGAAATTCCACAAAAGAAGTCCCTTGTGGGCATTTTATCCCCTCAAAAATAATTGTCTATATAGGTCCACGATATCGTACATCCCCCATATAACTGTACCCCCCGATATTTGATGATGTTAGCCACACTTTTCAATGGAATTGTCTTAAAATCCACACAAGTAGTTCCTTGTGAGTACTTTACCCCCTGAGAGAGAATTGTCTATACAGGTCCACAATATCGTATATCCGCCATATAACGGTACTCTCCTATATTCGGTATTTTGATGATTTTAGCCACTTTTTCCAATGCAATTATCTGAAAATCCACACAAGGAGTTCCTAGTTAGTACTTTACACCCAGACATAGATTTCCACAAAATTATATTAGATATTTTAAAGATTTTAAAAGAATTTTTAATGGATTTAATTTTTTTTGAAAATTTTCTAATTCGTTCCAAATGGTGGAGGGTATTCAAAGTTCGGCCCGGCCTTACTTACTATTTTTTACTTGTTTAAGTTAATTGTATATTTGCAGCGATTTCAAATTTTTGTTCTTCCGCCCAGCAAACTTTTCCCAGAATCTGATTTTCAATTCAAATAAAACATAGATAATAGATAAGTACTGTGTTTGAGATTTGACGGAGGTTTGGAAGTACGTCCTTTGTACGAAAAGTACTAAATGATACTAAATTTGGTATTGAGTGTGCAAGTAATCCTTGCAGTTGGAAACTTAGTTTCAGGGTCGCTGTTCATTTATGGCCTTGACTTATGGAGTTGGTTTCGGAAGTCTATATTATACTTGTATGAAAAGTAGTAAATGATACTAAATTCGGTATTAGGTGAAGGAATAGGAGGGGTGGTATCCTCAAATTTGATATTGTGGTAAAGAGTGTAGCCGTTGACTTGGCGGTATTAAAATCGCCAATCGAGTTCGAAGATGGACAATATCGGTCGACATTTTCAAAGAAAATATTTTACTGCACAAAAAGATAAAGGGATGGTTCGATTTTTTTCCAACTTTGGAAATTCTAATATTTACATCAGTGCTATGTCAGGTATGAAAACGGACAACATCGGTCCACTCAAATATTCTTATTAACAATAATATTATTATTAACCCAAGATTAGGTGTGAAGATTGGCTAGATAAGTTCCTTCGGTTACCTCCTCCACAAAAGGTCAAATTTTGAACATCCAAGATGTTCATAAAATCGTGAAATTATTACACGATTCCATTCCAACTTGCCATATCACAATATTTCTATCATCACACGGTCTGTCATAAAGATGGTGGAGATGGCACCATTCCTTCTGTTACCTCCCCCACAAAGGTTCCAAATTTAGAATTACAAAAACGAGCATAAAATCTGAAATAAGCATCCGGTTGTCTTTAAATTTCACACATGTCATTATTTCCAATATAGACTGTGAAGATGGGATATATTGGATCACTTCCTTGATACCTCCTCCACAAGGGGTCTACATTTTGAATATCAATGAAGCTCATAAAACGCGAAAATAACATCCGATTCTATTTCCATCAACACAATATCTGTTATAAAGACAGTAGAGATCGGACCATTCCTTCTGGTACCTCACGCACATAGGGTTCAAGATTTTGAAACACAAAACGCTTTAAGAAATCGAAATAAGCATCTAAAACTCTTCAAATTTCAAACATGCAAACATTTTTCTAACGCAAATTCTGTTGTAAATATAATAGATAGCTTAGATGTATGACAGATATCTGTTGTGAAGATGATAGATAGCCACTGGTACCTCACCCACAAAAGGTTACAATTTCAATACTTTTAGTCAGTCAGCGAAAGTCTCTTAACCAGAAACCTGATATGAATGTGGAATTTATCGGAATTTATGATTTCGCATAAAATTGGATTGGAAATTGAACATTTAGTTTTCTTGTAATTTTGTTCATCTGTATCATACTTCATGAAAATGGAATATTTCGGACCATTATATCCTACCTCAAAATTTATCACATAATTCATATAAAGTGAAGGAAGTAGTCGATATAGTCTACACATGGCACATCGCAATATTTTTACCATAATTGTTTAAGTCCTATATGAAATAGGCAATACTGATCCATTCCTTCGGAACGTACTCCATATAGGGACAATCCTAACAGAAGTCGAAAGATATTTAAATAATGGAACATTGGCTGAGGGTAAACATCTTACAGCAGAACCGACTGCTATTTATACCCTTCACCACAAGGTGGTCAGGGTATTATATCTTTGTGCATTTGTTTGTAACAGACAAAAGGAAACGAGATAGACCCATAGTTCCTTTTGATGATCTGCATAGAATCACATTCTGAGTCGATTTATGCATGTCCGTCCGTCTGTCTGGTCATGTATTTTTGTGAAAAAAGTACAGTTCGCATTTATTACCCGATCCAGATGAAATTTTGCACAAATCATTTGTTTGGCCCAAGGACGAACCCTGTTGAAATTGCAGATAATCGGTAAAAATTTAGATATAGCTCCCATATATATCTTCGTCCGATTTGCCTTTTATTGTGCACCAAACGTGTAATATAAGCCCGAATAATATGGCATTTTGCACATACAACCAAATTAGGCTTGAAAATAAGTATGCCAAATTTGATCGAAACGGTTCAGATATAGCTATAGCTCCCATATATATATTGTTCATCCGATTTGTTATTTTTTTCCTCCGCAGCCGTAATATGCACTCTGTAACAAAAAAATTTGGGGAAATATATTAAATACAGGTTAGAAATGCTTTAGCTCAATTTTATCGAGATCAGTTCGGATTTGGATATATCTCCCATACATAACTTCGTCCGATTTACCTTTTATTGTGCACCAAACGTCTAATAATTGCTCAAATGGGATGAAATTTGGCACTTACGACCCAATAGAGTCTAGAAGCTAGTATGTCAAATTTGATGAAGATCGGTTCAGATATAGCTATAGCTCCCATATATATTGTTCATCCGATTTGTTGTATTTGTTACCCACAGCGTAACATGCACTCTGTAACAACAATATTTTGGGAAATATATCACATACAGCTCAGAAATATCTTTGCCAAATTTTATCAAGATCGGTTCAGATTTGGATATAGCTCCCATATATATTAAATGGACAATACAAGTCCGAATTTAAAAGGTACAAATGATTCGGCATATTTAGTCCTTTGAACTTTAAATTATAATTATAATCATAGCGTGTATGATAGAATTCTCCCATAAAAAAAACTTTTAATTGTTATGTGGTGCTCTACTAAATTAACAAAGTGGTGTAGGGTATCATAAAGTCGCCCCCGCCCGACTTTAAGACTTTTTTACTGGTTTTTAACTTGTTAATTTACGCTCCATCAAATAATGTTAACATTTTTCAATCCCACACATACAGCCGCCAAGCAAGTCTTAATTTGAATTGCATATATATTTATTTTTAAAGCAAATTGCAATTTTCAATTTTTACAAATTATGAATAATTAAAAGAAATGTAACACATTTCAAAAGACATGACTCCTGGATGTCGTCGACTCGATGTCATTTATTTTGAAACACAAAAAAGAAATAAATTCAAGACTTGTGTCATGTAATCCATGTGTACTACACACAGTCCATGATAGCCAGCCAGGCAGCTAGCAAGGCAGCCAGCCACCATGGCAAACGGGAGCAGTCGTCAACAAATGTTTCTACCGGTTGGCTGGCTACCACATCATGGATAAGCAAGCAAACAGTCAACCAACAGCAGCAACGATATCAGGAAAAACACAACTGTTGCAAGCTATTAATGTAACAACTCCCGCTAAATGAACAGCAGCAGCAGCAACAGTGCCAGCAACATCAATTGCTGGTTTTTTTTTACAACAAAAACAGCAATGGTCGTCGATGCAAAAAATAAACACAACAACAAAAACACACAGCCAACGCGGCAAAGAGCAAATCAAATAGGACTTAAAATAATGAAAAGAAATAAAGTTTTGTTAACAGCATCCAACGGGCCATACTTTTGAGTATGAATACGACAACTAACACGTTGGTCACGACTTTTAGTCCACATTTTTGCTGTTGTTGTTATATTGTCGAAGAGGAATGAGGTAGTTCCATATGGACCACTAGGGTACACTCAGAAAAAAAACGATAAAAGTAGCTTAATTTTAATAGAGGGGATATGTCTTCGTAATGCGTTCCAACTCCTATGGTCCATGTACAGGGTGAGATGAAAAAAAAAATGAAACCAACTTCAGACAGAACTCAAAAGAGCTAAAAAGTTGCTTCGCTAAGCTGAAAGTGGTGAACTGCCGAATTTGGCTTTCTTCGATGAGAAAACATTCGTTGTCCAGCAGTTTGTAAACACACAAAAGGATCGTGTTTACTTGCCAATAAGGTCAGCTGAAAATGTGCACCAACCTAGGGTGTGGGTTATAGCAGACGGCTCCTACCTCCTCCATAAAGGGTTAACATTGAACTATATTTACTTTTAAGAATCCTCATAGAATTACTTTCTGAGTCGATTTATGCATTTCAGTCCGTCCGTCCATGTATTTTTGTGAACAAAATGCAGGTCGCACTTATTGTCCGATTGAGATGAACATTTCCACACATCATTTGATAGATCCAAGGACAAACCCTTTTTAAATTGGTGAAAATCGGTCCAAATTTAGATATAGCTTCCAAATATATCCTCGACGATTTTAGGTTTAGTTAATATCAGTAAAACTGGGGTGAATTTTGTCACTTCCGACCGAATTCAGCCTAGAAGCCAGTACTTCAAATTTAATGAAAATCGATTCCAGATATAGCTGTAGCTCCCATATATATTCATTTGATTTTATATCACATTCGTAATATGCACTCCACAGCAATGATATTTGGTATCAGATATCAAATACAGTCCAGAAATATCAAATGTTTCAAATTTTATCGAATGAAACCTATGTATAGGAGCAATAACTTTATCTGAACTGATTTTTTCCGAATTCGATGTACTTGCTTGTAGACTGAATTCGGTCGGATGTACCAAAATTCAAGACTTTTGGACTGATATTGATCATTTGGTGCACAATATAGCCGAAATCGGTTGGAGATGTATGTAGGGTGAGATAAAAACACTGCAACCCTCCACCATTTCATGGATGGTATATTAACTTTGTTATTCCGTTTGTAACTTCTCGAAATACTCATGTCAGACCCAACAAAGTATATCTATTCTTGATCAGCGTAAAATTCTAAGTCGATTATCGGACATCGAATTTCGAACGAATTGAGATAGAAGGCTAAAATTTTGCACACATAAAATGGGTCGTAAGGTCAACGTTTGGACCCAATAAATGGGTCATGAAGGTCCACGTTTTCATACAGCCCCCATACAACGGTACCTCCCTATATTGATGATTTTAGCGACATTATTCATCGGAATTGTTTCAAATTTGGCATTTGAAGTTCGCAATGGATACTACAGCTTATGACAGAAAATCGTCTGTGCAGGTCCACGTCTTCGTATAGCCCCCCCTATAACGGTACCTCTCTATATTCGGTTTTTTGATGATTTTAGCGTCATTATTCACCGGAGTAGTTTCAAATTACGTATTTAGACTTGGTACTGGAAATACAGTCTGCGATATAAAATTTTTTATGCAGGTTCAGGTTTTCGTATAGGCCCCATATACCAGTACCTCTCTATATTTTGACGTATAGGCCCCATATACCAGCACCTCTCTATATTTTGACGATTTTAGGTACAATACTCAGCGAAATTGTTTGAGATGTTATATTTGAAGTTCGTAATGGATGCTACAGCCTGTGACAGAAAATTGTCTATGCAGGTCCAGGGCTTCGTATAGCTCCGACATAACGGTACCTCCCTATATACGGTATTTTGAAGATGCTACATTATACCTGTTTATAATATGGTAATGGCTAATAACAAACAATGCCAATGTAGGTCCGCGTCGTATAGACCCCAATATAATGGCTATATTCGGTATTTTTAAGATTTTAACAGAATTTTTATCGGATTTTATTTTTTGAAAAATTTCAAATTCGTTTCAAATGGTGGAGGCTATTCAAAGTTCGTTCCGGCCGAACTTACTGCTTTTTAACTTGTTTTTCTTTTAATTTTATTGAATGAAAGCAAAAAATTTCGGAAATAGCATCAACACGCTGCCCGAATGTTGCTCTGCGGTATTTTGGTCCATTCCCGGCGACGCGCTTGATTGAGGTGATCGACACTTTGGTATTTTTAGTGCCAACCTTGCTTTCCAAAATACTCCAGACACAATTGTCCAACGGATTGGTATCCGGAGATGTTGGTGGCCATTGTGCGCTGGAAATGAAGCGAGGAACCTCATTTTGTAACCAATCTTGTGTTGCGTGTTCTGAGTGCGATGATGCTGAATCCTGTTGGAATGTCCAAGGTCTGCGGCAAAAATTTTAGCGTGCCCAAGGCCTCCAGAATGTTTTCGTGATAATATTCGGCTTTTATTCTGATTTCCGGTCGATTAATACGAGCGAAAAGCGACCATCGGCTGGTATGGCGGCCCACACCATCACCATGGCCGGCGCTGGAGTTCTGGAGGCCAACCGAAGGTGCACATTTTCAGCTGACCTCTTTGGAGGGTAAACACGATCATTTTGTTTGCTTACAAACTGCTGGACAACGAATGTTTTCTCATCGGAGAAACCAAAATTTGACAGATCACGACTTCGGTCAAGCGAAGCAACTCTTTAGCTCTTTTGAGTCTATTTTCTATTTGTTGGGGTGTAAGTTCTTGAACTTTTTGGAATATTAATGGCCTTACCTCGAGCTCATTTTACAATATTTGCCGAATGGAATATTGCAATATGTTCAGCTTACGAGCCAATTTTCGGCCACTACGACGCTTCTTTACTTTTCGAACTATTTCTGCTGATGTTGCTGATTTTTTGACCGTTTCCTTGACGTCGGGCTACGCTGCCAGAATCACGGTAACGAGCGATGGTACGAGACACAAAAGATTTATTCACATTTAAATTCTGGTGTGCTCTAACTATAGCCACATGTGGTTTTCCCGCCAAATATAAAGAAATCACACTATCACGCTTAAATTCCATCACGAATAACTTTTTTATGGAAAATTCTAACCAAAATGCTTTTGTAAACTTGTAAATAATATAGTGAGCTGTCACTGGAATAATTTTAACAGCTGTCGGACGAGAAGCTTAGAAATGGCAGCAGTCTGAAGTTGGTTGCACTTTTTTCATCTCACCCTGTATATACCCATATGGCTGAGGTTACAAAAATCCGTAAAAAAGACCGACCTTTTAGAGAAATTTTGACAGTAGCATTCTGAGAGTAATGAGATGCTAAGATTTTGCATATTCAGACATCGGAAATATTGCCTATAAATATATGAATATCCGATATATTTAATATTTAAGTAACATTTTAAAAGGACTTGATTTACGAAATCAATCTTTTCGTAAGACCCCCATACTCCATTCGGAAATTAAATGATTTTAGCCAAATTTCTTTAGGAAGAGTTCGCAATACTATATACAATTGACAAAATCGTTCTCTTCTACTTGACTTTTAAGGTAAACGAACAACATTCTGATACAATTTGTACAAATTTTCCAGAAGACGAATAAAAGTCCTCTTTGTCACAACATCCCTGGCCATTACATTTCGTTGAGTGTTCCCAAACGATCCTGAGTGAGTTAATGTATCTACCTCCCTCCCTCCCTCCCTTCAACCACTAAATGACTAACACCAGCGCATTACATCTAAACAACGAACCGCTCAACTATAATGCCCTGCCACTTCTAACAACATCCAATGGAAGTCAACTGGAAACGACATTTTATTGTTGCTCCAAATTACAATTTGAACTCCAGTAGTTTATCGAATATTGGTTGATGTTTTTTGGTTGTTTGATGTCGTTAAGAGAGTGCTGTGCCGCGCTGCATCGACTGAAAATCACACATGTTTGTTGTGTCGGGTTTTGCATTGTGGTATGGCGGATCTGGGGGAGAGGAAAATTGCAATCACCCAAAAGATAACATTTCAACCAAACGGGGGGAACTTTGATGCAGCCTTTGTTGTTGTTATTATTATTGTTGCTGGCCAAAACACATCAAATTCTTAAAACCTCACTCTCATTTCACATCAATGGGTGTGCTGGAGGCGCACAAGTGCTATGTTTGCACTTTGCACCATCGCGTACCTGAACTTGTAAAAGTTTTATTCGGTTTTTCCAAACTGAGTTGGGGTGTTTGTTTTGTTTTGTTTCGTTTTTTTCAAGTTTGGCCTGCAATCTGGTCTGTGGAAAATGGTTTCGCTTACGCGATAAAAAAAAAAAAACTTTGAGGTTGCGCTGCAGATGTTAACATGTGGCCTTTGGTCATGTAAAGGCTTTTTAGCGAACAACGGAAAGCTTTTGCCGATTCACTAACTCAAATTTGAATCGGGTTTGTCTTGTAAATGAATGAATTTACAATTCCGAATAGACTTGAACGGACGATAATTGGTAGCAAATAAACTAGCCGGTTTGAGGACATTTCTTAAAAAATATTTTGAAGTGTAAATCAAACTTCTGAAGAAACATTTTCTCGTGATTCCGGATCCTGGCCGTTTTTAAGTGTTTGAAACGTCAGTACGTAGGCGTGTGATTTTTGGAAATTCCTACTAAAAGGGTACGAAAAGTACTAAAATGTACTTAAACGTATATACTTTGCATTAGACAAACGGAATGAGCAATAATTCCGAAATTTGGAATGACAGTCACTGATGGAGTTCAGGATAGATGTACCAAGAGGTTATTGGAAATTCAAACGATAATTTTACGAAAAGTTCTAAAATTGTACTAAACTTCTAAAAGGGTTCTACTTGGTATTATGTTAATGGATAGAGCTAAAAACTTGGGATTTGGAATTTTTATACCCTACAACACTATGTGTTGGGCCAAAAATTATGTAACACCTCGAAATGTTGGTTTCCCACATAGGAAAGTATATATGGGTCTTCCTAGCTCGCCGAGCTGAGTCGATCTAGCTATGTATGTCCGTCCGTCCGTCTGTCTATGTTAATTTGTAATCAAGCTACAGGTCGCAATTATGAACCGATTCTCACGAAATTGATAATGTAGGTGGGGTTATGGTCAGAATAGAACCCTATTGTTTTTGGAGATGATCGCACTATATTTAGGGGTTGAAATGGACCAAAAACAGAAAATTTTCCTGATTTTGCACTTGCTCTATAGGTCACAATTATGAACCAATCGACGCGAACATTTACATGGACTTGAACTTTAGCGACCATCGGACAATAATTATTACCCGCAAATTATACCCGCTAATATGTTAGAAAATAGGAAAATTTCCACTAAACCGCGAATATTTTTAATCCCAGCCAAATCAAAAACTCATTAAAAGACCACTTCTGACCATTACAGTGATGCTAATAGTCAAGAAATCGGATATATAGCAAAATAGGTACAATATATATGTAAAAGAATTGGTCTTATTTATTCTGCTTATAAATCAAGAACCGCTGGGCCGATTTTCACAATTCACATCAATTCGGAATGGTCTCTTGCCAGAAATCGATAAAATCTAAGAAAATCACGGGATATATCTTTATATATATATCTTTTGTCGAATTTTTTTCCATTTTTTGTCATATTTTTTTATCGCTTGCGATTTTTTCAATTTGATTTACAATTTTGAATTTGAAATTTTCTAAATTTTTACACCCCCAACACTACGTTTTGAGGATATTATATGAATGTCGCAATTATCGTCCGATCCTCACTAAATTTTGCATGGGGGTGGGTCGGAATTGAAGCCTATTGTTTTTAGGATCTGCATTTAGAGGTTTAAATGGCTAAACAAATTTAAATTTTTCTAATTTTGTAGTCGTTCTATAGGCCACAATTGAAAACTAATCGTCACGGAATTTCGCATCGGAAGAGAGTTGAGGACAGAGAAGAAGTCTAGCATTTTGGATGACCATTGGATTATATTTAGCTGTAAAATGGACCACAACTTTCGTGTGCAATTGTTTTGAATACTTCACAATACTACGGAGTGCGTAAATATTTGCCAAATTCTCCGGGTCAAAAACCTAAGGGTAACCTCTGGGCAGGGCTCTTTGGCATTATTTCAAAAACGAAATTTTCCAAAATGGATTTGTATATAAGGGGACCTCGAACATATTGTAGTGTTGTAGGGTATCACATGGTCGGCCCCGCATGACTATAGCCTTTGCTTACTTTGTTAAAATTATGTTGGGTTCCCTATTGGTGCTGAGATTGTGATAACGAGTCGGTTTTGCAATAGTGTACCACAAGTGTACAAAAAGTATAAAATAGTGCAATATTTGGTACACTATGGTATTGGGTGAACAGATGGTACTTAAAGTACTATATTGTGTATGTTCATGTGTAGCCTGGACATTAGGAGGTGGTTTCGGAAAAGTGTACTATAATTGTTTGAAAAGTACTAAGTGGTACTAAATTTGGTATTGAATAAAGGGATAGAACTGGAATACCAAAATTGGATATTGAGGTCGCCGTTGATATTTGGGATTAGGATATGACAGTGGTTTTGGAATTTTGTACTATTATAATACAAAAGTACTGAATTGTACTATATTTGATATTAACTGAAGGGATGGGGATAAAGTTCTGAAATTTGATATAGATCCCACTGTTGGTGTCTGAGGTTAAGATATTGAGATGGTGTTGGAAATGTGTGCTATAGTTGTCTAAAATGTACTAAATGGTACTAAATTTGGTCTTGGTTGAAGGTATGGAGCTGAAATCCAGACATTTGATGTTTAAATTACTGATGGTATCTCTATTTGAGATTTGGGGATGGGCTTGGAAATGCGTCCTGTATTTGAACGAAAAGTACCAAAGGCTACCAAATTTAATATTTGATGAAGGAGTAAAGCTGAAATCTGAAACTTGATATAGATATCACTATTGATGACTGTGGTTAATGTATGGAGGTGGTTTTGGAAATGTGTACTATAACTATTCAAAAAGTACTAAGTCGTACTAAATTGGGTATTGGGTGAAGAGATAGAACTGGAATCCCAAAATTTGGTAAATGGTACTAAATTCGGTATCGCTTGAAGTGATAGGGTTGAAGCTCTAGAATATGATATTGAGATCTCTGTTAGTATTTGGAATTGAGACATGGGAGACGGTATTGGAAATGGGTACTATAATTGTACGAAAAGTACTAAATAGAACTAAATTTAGTATTGGGCGAAGAAATAGAGCTGAGTACTGCAATCGCACTGAATGGTGCTAAATTTAGTAATGGAGGAAATTAACGAGGTAAAATTTGATGTTGAGGTTAATATTGGTATCTGAGATTGATTTATGCAGATGGATTTGAAAATTCATACTATAATTCGAAAGGACTAAATGCTTCTAAATTTGGTATTCGGTGAAGGGATATAGCTGGAAGTCTTAATTTTGATATGGATGTCACTATTAGTATCCGTGCTTGAGAGACGGCGCTGATTTTGGATACGCGTACTATAATTAAGTTAAATGATAAAAAAATTAGTAATTGGGGAATTTACAAAGCTGAAATTCGATATTAAAGTCACTGTTGGGGTTAACATACGGAGAGGTTGAAATAACTTTGGACCGAACAAATTCTATGTGGATCCATTAATGGTTCAGGTAATGGTTTTACTAATATCCTCCTCGGAAAACTTCAAAATAAAAGATTTTGAAGACTTTTTAGTGCATTTTCTTTTTATTATTTCCGAAAAAGAAAAAAATTTGAATAACACGTAAAGCCCTGAATGTCTAAAAATTTCGTACGATGTATAAAGTCTCATTAAAAACAAGTAAAAACGCTGTATGTTCGGCCGGGGTGAACTTTGATTACTCTCCACCATTTGAAACGAATTTGGCAATTCTCAAAAATAATAATCCGTTAAAAATTCCGTTAAAATCTTAAAAATACCGAATGTAGCTGTTATTTTAGGGTCTATACGACGACATGAACCTGCATAGGCAACTTTTGTCATAAGCCATCACAATATTCAAATGCGAAACTTAAAAAAAATCGATAAAAATCATCAAAATACCCAATATCGGGAGGTACCGTTATATGGGAGCTATACGAAGACCTGAACAGACAATTTTCTGTCTTAGGCTGTAGTATCCATTTCGAACTTCAAATAGCAAATTTAAAACAATTCCGGTGAATAATGTCGCTAAAATCAACATAATACCGAATATCTGGAGGTACTGTTATATGGGGCTATACGAAGACCTGCACAGACAATTTTCTTTCTCATGCTCTAGTATCCATTTCGATCTTCAAATACCAAATTTGAAAGAAATCCGGCGAATATTGTCGCTCAAATCATCAAAATACCGAATATCGTGAGGTACCGTTATATGGGGGCTACATGACCCATTTTCAATACCAAGACATAAATCAGTAAAATTTTATCAATCTACTTCAATTCGTTCGGAAGCTAGAGTGATTTCCACAGACGGATAGACGGACAGACGGATAGACATAGAGTTTTGTGCCGATCAAGAATATATATGTTGTGGGGTCTTAAATGTATATTTCGAGGTGTCACAAACGGAATGACAAACTTAGTATACCCTCCATACTATGGTGGAGGGTATAAAAATTGTCAAACTGAACAAATTGTGCATTTTGAATACTAAACGAATCGACAATTTTAAAGCGGACTTTTCGCTGACGAAGTAGCGATCACTTGCTAGTTATTTTATATTTTGGATTCTTATTAGATACTCTTCCTCCTCACAAAAAGTTATTACATAGGTCCAGTATTCGATCATTTTATTCAACCTGAAATATTATATCTGCTGTTGCCCTACTATGTGCAGCTTATTTTTTTACGTTTTCTAAAATAGGTTTCAGAATCTAAGCCAGTGTATTTATTTAATCGGCACGTGGAACATTTGTCAGTGTTATGTCGATTCATTGTATTTTACATTTAATTTTCAATGAAATTATTTCCTGTCCCCTTCCCACTACGATATTAGATTTGGCCCCATTCACATGACCAATTTATGAATGAAACAAGTAAAAAAGCTGTAAGTTCGACCGGGCCGAACTTTTAATACCCTCCACCATTTGGTACAAATTTAGCATTTTCTAATAAATAAAATCCGTTAAAAATTCTGTTAAAATCTTAAGAATACTGAATGCTTATACGACGACGTGGGCCAGCATAGGCAACTTTTGTCATAAGTTATTATACTATTTAAATGCGAAACTTGAAGAAAAATCTGTTTATAATCTAGCTAATATCATTAAAATACCGAATATGGGGGGTACCGTTATATGGGGGCTATACGAAGACATGGACCTGCGCAGACAATTTTCTGGCATGGGCTGAAGTATCCATTCCGAAATTCACATGCGAAATTTGAAACAATTCCGGTAAATAATGTCGCTAAAATCATCAAAATACCGAATATCGGGGGGTACGGTATATGGGGGCTATATGAAGACGTGGACCTATATGGCCCATTTTCTGTTTTATGCTGCAGTATCTATTACGAACTTCAAACACCAAATTTGGAACGATTTCGCTGAATAATTTCGCTAAAATCATCAAAATACCGAATATCGGGGGGTACCGTTATATGGGGGCTATATGAAGAAGTAGACCTATATGGCTCATTTTTTGACTTAGGATGTAGTATCCATTACGAAGTTCAAGTACCAAATTTGAAACGATTCCGGTAAACAATGTCGCAAAAATCATAAAAATACCGAATATCGGGGGGTACCGTTATATGGGGGCTACACGAAGACATGGACCTGCACAGATAATTTTCTGTTTTAGGCTGTAGTATTCATTACGAACTTCAAATGCCAAATTTGAAACAATTCCGGCGAATAATGTCGCTAAAATCATAAAAATACTGAATATCGGGAGGTACAGTTATATGGGGGCTATATGATAACTTGGACCTACATGGCCCATTTACGAACTTAACCTGCCTACTGGCAAAATATACATGTGTGCAAAATTTTAGCCTTCTATCTCAATTTGTTCGAAAGATAGCGTGATTACAACAGACAGACAGACAGACAGACAGACAGACAGACGGACAGACAGACAGACAGACACACAGACAGACAGACGGACATGGCTAAATCGTCTTAGAATTTTACGCTGATCAAGAATATATATACTTTGCTGGGTCTGACATGAGTATTTCGAGGAGTTACAAACGGAATGACAAAATTAATATACCCTCCATAGTATGGTGGAGGGTATAAAAACAGAAAATCTTCTTAAACAATAAAATGAAAAAATATCCCCCCTTTGGATATTTATTAATCATTCGAACATTATACAATTAACATGTGTACAAGCCGGCTTTGTTTGCATAATTCTGTGTTGAATGAGGATTAAATTTTTTTTGGAGGCAAAGACATATTACAAAATTAATTTTTACTTTAATAAATTACACTGTCAGCTTAGGCGAATGAAATATTAGTGGGACTAGAAACTTAATACCCGCTCTATTTAGTTTCTGTTTTTTCCTCAGTTGGCAATTGGTATTTGGCGTATATCATAACTCATTTCGACGGCTAATAACAAACTTGTCTCATTACCAAATACCTATGTATATATTTTTTTCGTAAGTGGCTAACAGCCCAGGACTAGTTTTGATTTTTGTTAATAATGTAACGTTGGAGTAGGTGAGTATATACATTCTTTCTTGTCTGAATTTATAGTTTGGTCTTTAATACATAAATATTTTCAATAATTACAGAAAAATCCAGCAGATTATTTAATTAGAACTTAAGATAGAAGACGTGTTGACCGCAATTTTTGAAAGTTTTAATCGTGAAGTAATATAAATAGAGGTGGCAAGTTCGCCGTCTTTAACATTCTCCAAAAGAAATTCCAAGAAGTCTTATATCTTATTTGACCGTCGTCGCTTCCTTGGTTAGGAGCGAAGTCTATCTAAATTTCGGCATTACTATGGGTCACTAACTGCCAATGTAGATCCGGGGATGTAGGGACACCTGGCTCCTGCCCGGAATATAACCAATTGTTGGAGTTCAATCCCGGACTTGTCACATACCATCAAATAAGCAGCAGTAAACATGTACACTAAATACGACATTTAACATGCTGTCCTCACGGACGGCATAATGGGTACACAGGGGCCATAGTAGTAAATAGGACTATTCTCACGGATATATAGTGTATTTGGTAATATTACAGAAAACCACACGAGGATTATTCTGTCAAGCATTTTAACCCTCAAGCGAGTCACCAAATGTTCAGCCGATAGGAAAATATGGCCAAAACCTTCACAATAACTAAAATCAGGGGGTATCTTTTAACAAGGTCTGTATCAAAACGTGGTGATTTATTGATTTTCATACCCTACACCACAAGGTGGTCATTATACCCTACACCACAAGGTGGTCAGGGTATTATGTCTTTGTGCATTTGATTGTAACAGGCAGAAGGAAACGAGATAGACCCATAGTTCCTTTTGATGATCTGCATAGAATCACATTCTGAGTTGATTTATGCATGTCTGTCCGTCCGTCCGTCTGTCCAAGTATTTTTGTAAACAAAGTACAGGTCGCATTTATTGCCCGATCCAGATGAAATTTTGTAAAGATCTTTTGTTTGGCCCAAGGACGAACCCTATTGAAATTGGAGATAATCGGTCAAAATTTAGGTATAGCTCCCATATATATCTTCGTCCAATTTGCCTTTTATTGTGCACCAAACGTGTAATATCAGCCCGAATTGTATGGAATTTTGCATATACCAAATTAGGCCTGAAAATGAGTATGCCAAATTTGATCGAAATCAGTTCAGATATAGCTATAGCTCCCATATATATTGTTCATCCGATTTGTTATTTTTATCCACCGCCGCCGTAATATGCACTCTGCAACAACAATATCTGGGGAAATATATCAAATACAGCTCAGAAATACATTTGCCAAATTTTATCGAGATCGGCTCAGATTTGGATATAGCTCCAATATATAATTTCGTCCGATTTACCTATTATTGTGCACCACACGTCTAATATTTGTCCAACTGGGATGGAATTTGGCACTTACGACCGAATTGAGTCTAGAAGCTAGCATGTCAAATTTGGTGAAGATCGGTTCAGATATAGCTATAGCTATAGCTTCCATATATATTATTCATCCGATTTGTTATATTTGTTACCAACAACCGTAATATGCACTCCGTAACAACGATATTCAGGGAAATATATCAAATACAGCTCAGAAATATCTTTGCCACATTTTATGGAGGTTGGTTCAGATTTAGATATAGCTCCCGTATATATCTTTACCCGATTTCAAATAAATTGTGCACCAAATGGGCAATACAAGTCCGAATTTAAAAGATACAAATGCTTCGGCATATTTAGTCCTTTGAACTTTAAATTATAATTATAATCATAGCGTGTATGATTGAATTCTCCCATAAAAACTTTTAATTGTTATGTTAAGCTCTACTTAATTAGCAAAGTGGTGTAGGGTATCATAAAGTCGGCCCCGCCCGACTTTAAGACTTTCTTTACTGGTTCCTTTCTAGTAGCGTCTCTAAATAATAAGAGCTGAATGTTCCAAAATTTGGCGAAATTAAAAGGGAATACTTATGTTTTTCATGTGCATTTTGCCAGTAGACTGGTTAAGTTCGTCCTCATCTTCGTATAACCCCCAGACGATACCTCCCGATATTCGGTATTTTGATGATTTTAGCGACATTATTCATCAGAATTGTTTCAAATTGCGTATTTAAAGTTCAAAATCGCTGCTATAACTTATGACAACAAATTACTTATGCAGGTCCACATCTTTATATAGCCCAAATATAACGACTAACGAATATTTCGACTGGTTTTTTGGAATTTTTTCTTTCCAAGTTGTGGAGGGTACTAAAAGTCCGAACTTAGCTGCTTTTTTACTTTCGGCTCTAATTTCATAATTTGTTGGATTTTTTCTTATAATCATTGGAAAGTTTTAATTTTGCCAAGTTTGCTATAAATATTACCGGACCAAGTTTCGACTACATCTGGCTATAATTATGACTTTCCGAACATGAATAAGGGGACAAATATTCTTAATCTAAATATTACGATGTGCAATGTGTGCGAATGTGGGCAAAAATATTGGGAAGTGTTAAATTACATGAAAATCAGACACTGATTTCGCATTTAGCAACAGCTCTTATTATTATTATTAATGTTATATATGAATCTTTCTATCTCATCGAGCGGAGACGATATAGCTCTGTATGTCCGTCCGTCTGGGGATTATGGCCCGATCCTCACGAAATTTGGCATAGAGGTGGGGTTAATATCTGAATAGAAGCTTGTTCTTGGGGGAGATGAAATATTTAAGAGTTAAAAGGCATAAAATGATGTTGTAGTTGCTCTACAGGTTGCAATTATAGACCAATCGACTTGCATAGGGCTAGAGTTTAGGGCTGGGCAGAAGTGTACCAGTTTGTATGGCCATCGATTAATATTTAGCGGGTGAAGCAGACCATAAAAAATACGAACATTTCCATTAAACGGCGAATAATTTTAATTCCAGGTATATCACGAAGACACGAAAAGGATACTTGTGACAATTACATGGAGATGACAGCATATTATGGCATATGTCAAAGAAGGGACATCAGTTAGATCACTTATTACTAAAGAAAGGCTGGACAGATTTTGACAATTCTCACCGATTCTGAATGGTCTTTTGCCAGTAAGTAGATGGTTTCAACTACATTATTTTCCCGATTTGTTTTAAATTTCGTAGTCGAAGTTTGTAACGGGTACTACAGCATATGCCTAAGAATTTTGTATGCAGGTCAACATGCGTAGCACCCATATAACGGTACCTCCCGATATTTGGTATTTTCATGATTTTAACCACATTATTTGCCGGAATTATTTCAAATTTGTATTTGAAGTTCGTAATGGATACTGCAGCCTATGATAAAAATGTTTGTATGCAGGTCTACGTCTTCGTATAGTCCCCACATAACGGTACCTCCGGATACTCGGTATTTTCATGATTTTAGCAACATTTTTTGCAGAATTATTTCAAATACTACAGCCTATGACAAAAAATTTCGTATGCAGGACCACGTCTTCGTATAGTCCCCATATAACGGTCTCATTTAAATGGTACTTTTCGGTTTTTATTTTTGAAAAATTTCAAGTTCCTTCGAAATGGTGGAGGGTATTATAAGTTCGGCCCGGCCGAACTTAGCTGCTTTTTTACTTGTTTTTTTTTTTAATCCAAGTCTAGCCTTTGGAAAAAAAATCCTCGAAAATAATCCTTGTTTTTTTTTTTTGTTAAGTCTAAGTCTAGCCCTTGAAAACAAAAAAATGAAAAAATTCTCGATAATAATCTTTGAAAAATATTTTTAAGAAATGCCCGATACTCATTGATACCTACAAAATAATTAAATAAATCACTACTGTGACTACTACTACTACTAAAAAATAAAAAAAATCACTACTAAAAATACTTAAAAAAACCTCCTATAATAATTAATCCTTAAAAATTATTTTCAAGGAATCCACAGCTATAACTAGGCCTTGAAAAATATTTTTAAAAATCCACATTCATGAATATCGCTTGAAAAATATTTTTCACAAATCCCGATAATAATTAATAGCCTTTGAAAAATATTTTTAAAAAATCCGCTCTTTATAATAGTGCCTATGTATTTTTTTAACCTGCACAAGATTGTCTCTTGGCTACAAAATTAATCCATGTTTTATTTGTTTTTATTATACCCTCCACCTTGGAAAGGAGGGTATATTAACTTTGTCATTCCGTTTGTAACATCCTTAAATATTCGTCTAAGACCCCATAAAGTATATATATTCATAATCAGCATAAAATTCTAAGTCGATTTAACGATGTCCGTCTGTCTGTCTGTCCGTCTGTCTGTCTGTCTGTTGAAATCACGATACAGCCCACATTATTTGACGTAGAGGGCCAAAATTTAGCAGAGCTATTTGCACTGTGTCTAGGATGGTTGGTATTGAAAATGAGATATATCGGTCTACGTTCTGGTATAGTCCCCATATAACGGTACCTCCTGATATTCGGTATTTTGATAATTTATGCCACATTTTTTCACGGATTTGTCTGAAAATTTGTATTTGTAGGTCATAACGGGTCCCTGAGCGTGTGGCAAAACATTGCATGTATAGGTCCACGTTGTGGTATAGCCCCCATATAAAGGTACCTCCCGATATTCGGTATTTTATTTTTTTGCCACATTTTTTCACGGATTTGTCTAAAAATTGGTATATGTGGGTCATAATGGTTTCCAGCTCCGGTGACGAAACATTGCATGTATGGGCCCATGATTTGGTATAGCCTCCATATAACGGTACCTCCCGATATTCGGTATTTTGATGGTTTTTTGCCACATTTGTTCACTGATTTGTCTAAAAATTGGTATTTGTGGGTCATAATGGGTCCCTGAGCGTGTGGCAAAACATTGCATGTGTAGGTCCACGTTTTGGTAAAGCCCCCTTATAACGGTACCTCCCGATATTCGATAATTGGATGATTTTTGCCACATTTTTTCACGGATTTGTCTGAAAATTGGTATTTGTTGGTCATAATGGGTTCCAGCTTCGGTGGCGAAATATTGCATGCATGGGTCCATGATTTGATATAGCCCCCATATAACGGTACCTCCCGATATTCGGTATTTTGATGGTTTTTGCCACATTTTTTCACTGATTTGTCTAAAAATTGGTATTTGTGGGTCATAATGGGTTCTAGTTCGTGTGGCAAAACTTTGTAATTATAGGTCCACCTTTTGGTGCAGCCCCCATATAACGGTACCTCCCGATATTCGGAATTTTAATGGTTTTTGCCACATTTCTTCTAATGTTTCTTTTACCCTAAGGTGGAGGGTATTAAAAGTTTGGCCCGGCCGAAATTAATGTTTTTTTTACTTGTTTCCTTGACAGATTAAAGCCAAAAAATAAAATAAAAATGACTCGGGTCACACAAAGTAGAGATGGGAAACTTTATGATTCTAATACAAATTCATTTAGGTTCCAAAGAATTTCTGTCTAGTTCAAATCCACCTGCAGAGCTACACTACAGAGTTTGCTTGTTTCTATTTTTCTGTTTTCAGGGTCGCATCACCTCTTTCAACTACTAATGATGATCATAACAAAGATGATATTTGATTTGATTTATATGCCCAGCATTTGGAATGGCTACCTGTTTCTGTTGTTGGATGTTATTGCTGTTGTTGCTGTTACCATTAATGATTCACTGTGTTACGTCGATTTCGAGAAAAAAATAATACTTTTGAACATGCCACAGCAGCGTATCGTAAATCTCGTGTCTGAGCTGTGGTTATTGATAGCTGCCCATTAAGGTCAAGTATTAATTTAATTTGTTGTTTGATGCTTAATTTAATGATTGTTTGGAACGACGCCGGAGCGATGAGACGATGTTCACTTCGCTGCATGATCGAGAAAACAGGAAAAAGAGAAGGGATTAAAAATAAATTTAAACGTTTATTTATTTAAAGTTGTCGGCAGGCCTAAGAGTTTTGTATGGGTTTAGCTTTTCTTGTGAGCGACTCATAAAACAAATTAACTTTATTATGATTGTTACACGTTCAACTAATTACGAAGTTAGAAAGGGGACAGTTAGGTTCCCCCATTGAGACAAAATTGGGTATTTGAATAATTTTGAACAAGGTTTCTCATGGTATGTCCTGACTGTTTTCCATGTTGCGCTGTCAACAATACTTCAATTGAAAACTTTTACAAAAAAACCAGTAAGGAAAGGTCAAAAGTCGGGTGCGGCCGACTATATGATACCCTACACCACTATGCGTATTTAGTACAGCTCACGTAACAAAAAAGTTTATATTGGGAATGTGAAGTAGATCATACCAACTATGAACCTTATTTGAATGCAATGGTTGATGAGTTTAGAGTAGTGACAATTTTGGAACTATATCCAAATCTGTAAAGAAAGTCTTAAAGTCTGGCGGGCCGACTTTATGATACCCTACACCACTTTGATAATTTAGTAGAGCTCCGCATAACAATTAAAAGTTTTTATAGGAGAATTCAATCATACACGCCATGATTATAATTATAATTTAAAGTTCAAATGACAAAATATGCCGACGCATTTGTATCTTTTAAATTCGGGCTACTTCGGACTATGTATTGCCTATTTGGAGCACAATTAATTTGAAATCGGATAAATATATATATGGGAGCTATAGCCAAATCGGAATCGACCTCGATAAAATTTGGCAAAGATATTTCTGAGCTGTATTTTATGTAATTCCCTGAATATCGTTGTTAAGGGGTGCATATAACGGCTGTGGGTAACAAATATAACAAATCGGATGAACAGTATATATGGGAGCTATATCTATATCTGAACCGATCTTTACCAAATTTGACATACTAGCTTCTAGACTCAATTAGGTCGTAAGTGCCAAATTCCATCCCATTTGGACAAATTATACGTTTGGTGCACAGTAAAGGGCAAATCGGACGAAGTTATATATGGGAGATATATCCAAAACCGATCTCTATAAAATTTAGCAAATGTATTTCTGAGCTGTATTTGATATATTTCCCTGAATATTGTTGTTACAGAGAGCATATTACGGCTGCGGAGGACCAAAATAACAAATCGGATGAACAATATATATGGGAGCTATAGCTATATCTGAACCGATTTCGATCAATTTTTGCATACTTATTTTCAGGCCTAATCTGGTTGTATGTGCAAAATTCCATACTTTTCGGGCTGATATTACACGTTTGGTGCACAATAAAAGGCAAATCGGACGAAGATATTTGTGGGAGCTGTATTTTAATTTAAATCGATTTTCTCCAATTGCAATAGGGTTCGGTTCGTCCTTTGGCCAAACAAATATTGTTTGTAAAATTTCATCTCAATCGGATAACACATGCGACCTGCATTTTTTTCACAAGAATACATGGACAGACGGACGGACTGATGTGCACAAATCGACTCAGAAAGTAATTCTATGAAGATCATCAAAAGAAATTATGGGTCTATCTCGCTTCCTTCTCCATGTTACAAACAAATGCACAAAGACAGAATACCTTTACCACTATGTGCTGTAGTGTGTAACTAATATGAAGATAGTTACCGAAAAATGAAGGTTACAGTGCAGGGCCTAAATAACACAGTACCGGTGGGTGATTGTGATCGCAAGTCACAGCTCGTGAGTGTCTTGGCATTTGTGGTCCAATCACACAGCCCTGGTGCAAAAAGATATCTAAGGTGACTGAGAAACTCCGTGGAAGCTTAAGCTCAATCCAGCCTTCAGTGAGAGGTAGTTCCTCAGACTCGGAATCTGACGATAATAACACAACTGTTGTTTCAATGCCTAAAAAGTAGGAGGTCCACACGACTATAGATGAGTGAGTGAGTGATAGCTTAACGAAGTTCAGAACTAAAACGAAGCAGTGGTCTGCGGCTCAACAACGAACATTCAGGTGGCAACAGGCAAGCAAAAACGCAAAGTCGCAGGATTTTGAAAAGGGGGTTACGAACACTTCCAACACATTCTTGGAAGCGAGGAAAAGGATCAGTTCTCCCAAGGTGCTGAACACTGTGATGCCGCGAAAAAGAAACAGAGCTTCCCGACGACGACAAAGTGAGCTCGACCATTGAAAAGGTGGGCCCGATCGTGAATTCGACTGCTAAGCCTGGGGGTTTTACGGAGAAATGCCGGACCCGGCATAAGAGGAAACGGACGATTAGAAAAGGTAAGAAGTTACAATCTTACGCTAAAGAATTCAAGAAACCCTGTGCCCACGAAATACAGTACGCATTGATAGACACCAATAAAAGTTCAGGCAATTTACCCAAAGACCACTTAAAAATTATCGATGGTCAAGAATAATATTTTGGATCACATATTGAAAGGTGGTGATCCAATTACAATCAAAGAAGAACAACATTTTCTTCAAATTTGCCCCGCATGCATACATTAGATAGAACTCCCCGGTGAGGAAAAGAGAAATGTCTCGGCTTACTAACTTACTACTTCAACTAGATTCCTTTGGACCAAAACCGTTTCAGGACACCTGGAGTCGATCTAGGAGTGTTCCAAACATAATACATAGTAATATTATTCTCAAATTTAGATCGAGACGGGCACTATCGATCCTCTCCTCTTGGTACCTCCCCTACAAAAGGTAAAAAATACACAGAAATAATTTAGCTTATAGTATAGGATCCGCCACATATCTTTTTGCAGCATTGAGTCCCGTCCTGCTGTCTTCAATTTCTGTGAACAGAATTTTGATCAACATGGCCCACTAACGTAACAGCCACTCCTTGCTCATTTTGAAAGAGAAATGGCCCAATTATGCCATGGCCCAAATATGCCATAAAGCAAAAGTAAATGACCATGCGGATCGAATATGAAATTTAAAAAAAAAAATAAACGGTTAAAAATTTTGTTAAGATTTTAAAAAGTGAACCTGCAAAGGCCATTGCAATAGTCTAATACGAAACTTGAAAAAATCCGGTGAATAATACAGCTAAAATCATAAAAAAATACCAAATATGGGAATGTAGCGATATATGGGGGCTATACGAAGATCTCGACCTGTATAGACAATTTTCTGCCATAGACTGTAGTACTCATTAGGAACTTCATACACGAAATTTGAAACAATTTCGGCGAATAATGTCGCTATACGATATCGTGGACATTTCTCTTCCAGGGGGTAAAGTACTCAGAAGGAACTCCTGGTGTGGATTTTGACACATTTTCATTGAAGAATTTGGCTAAACAGATCAAAATACCGTATATCGGGAGGTACGGTTATATGGGGGCTATACGATATCGTAGACCTATATAAACAATTCTTTTCCAGGGGGTAAAGTACTCACAGCGAACTCCTTGTGTACAATTTCAAACAATTCCAATGAAAAATGTGATAAAATCATAAAAATACTGAATATCGGGGGGTTCCGTTATATGGGGGCTTCGAACTTGACCTGCCTGCAAATAAAATTCTGATCTGAGTAAAACTTTAGCTTCCGATCTTAAAACGTTTTGACTCAAGTGTGATTACAACAGACGGTCGGATGGACAGGGTCTAAAACGTAGGTCTAAAATTATCATTTCGATGAGTTACAAACGGAATGACGAACCTAATAGAAAAAAATTGAAGAATATGGACCTGCAAGGTGTGCCAACAATGTGTTAATGTGTTAAAACAGTTCATATGTTAATTCCCCATCATGCGCATAAAATTTTGACGTAATTCCGTATCAAATGGCCAATTTTTGTTCAAAACGATAGGTCTCTTCCAATCATATACATATCCAGATATTGGATTTAAAGACCTACCGATTCGCCCGTAATTAAAATTAAAGCCTTATATTCTTATTTTGAATTCCTCGGTAATTTCACTTGTTTGCGGTTCACTCACTTTGCCACAAGTCCAATAAACTCTAATGACATACCAGCGACGCCTCATGTTAATTCGGACGGAGGTATTTTTTCATTAAGAAGATTATCATCCATTAGCTAAATTTAATGGCTCAACACGAGTTGTTCACAAATAAAGAAATGTTTCCCCAGCAAATCGCATCAATTAATCTCAGCTTAAAAGGTAAACGAAAATTAAAATTCACCCAAAAAAAAAAATGAAGTGAAGATACCCAAAAAAACAGAAATTAAATAAAGAAGCTTAACAGCGATTGCGATTTTAATGATGAAAACATGGTTTGAGATGAACGTAATGATGTCGGCACCAATACAAAATGAAGTTACAAAAAAGTGTAGGGAACAATAAACTCTCTTTATTGGCAGTTTAATGGTACCGAGAGATGTGCGGGAAAGATTGTTTAGAACGCAGGGAGATGAGGAACATTATTTGCTCCCAGACTCAATACCATGTTCGACAGCGATTTGCCAGTTGGGAATGTCAAATACTCGAGAAACTTAGGTGGCAATTTGGGCTTTCATCAGGCTGTAACATGGGCATGTGCTGAAGCATACAAGTACGACCCGCATTTTGAACCACCCTATTCAAATAAAATTGTTTTACATTTACGCACGTATTTCCGCATTTCCAATATTAGGCTTATTTTCACATTCATAAGCCATTTTTGAAAGTTGTCGTCTTTGACATTCCTCCCGTAATCATTAATTTCTCATTTACTGTCAAACAAAATTTAAAACCAGTAAAGAAAGTCTTAAAGTCGGGCGGCGCCGACTTTATGATACCCTACACCACTTTGCTAATTAAGTAGAGCTCCACATAACAATTAAAAGTTTCTATGGGAGAATTCAATCATACACGCTATGATTATAATTATAATTTAAAGTTCAAAGGACTAAATTCGGAATTGTATTGCCCATTTGGTGCACAATTAACTTGAAATCGGATAAAGATATATATGGGAGTTATATCCAAATCTGAACCGATCTCGATAAACTTTGGCAACGATATTTCTGAGCTGTATTTGATATATTTCCCTGAATATCGTTGTTACAGAGTGCATATTACGGTTGTGGGTACCAAATATAACAAATCGGATGAATAATATATATGGAAGCTATAACTATATCTGAACCGATCTGAACCAAATTTGACATACTAGCTACTAGACTCAATTCGGTCGTAAGTGCCAAATTCCATCCCATTTGGACAAATATTAGACGTTTGGTGCACAATAAAAGGTAAATCGGACGATGTTATATATGGGAGCTATATCCAAATCTGAACCGATCTCGATAAAATTTAGCAAATGTATTTCTGAGCTGTATTTGATATATTTCCCCGAATATTGTTGTTGCATAGTGCATATTACGGTGGCGGTGGACAAAAATAACAAATCGGATGAACAATATATATGGGAGCTATAGCTATATCTGAACCGATTTCGATCAAATTTGGCATACATATTTTCAGGCCTAATATGGGTGTATGTGCAAAATTCCATACAATTCGGGCTGATATTACACGTTTGGTGCACAATAAAAGTCAAATCGGACGAAGATATATATGGGAGCTATATCCAAATTTTGACCGATTATCTCCAATTTCAATAGGGTTCGTCCTTAGGCCAAACAAAAGACCTTTGCAAAATTTCATCTGGATCGGGCAATAAATGCGACCTGTACTTTGTTTACAAAAATACATGGACAGACGGACGGACGGACGGACGGACGGACGGACGGACAGACGGACGGACGGACAGACGGACGGACGGACATGCATAAATCGACTCAGAATGTGATTCTATGCAGATCATCAAAAGGGACTATGGGTCTATCTCGTTTCCTTCTGCCTGTTACAAACAAATGCACAAAGACATAATACCCTGACCACCTTGTGGTGTAGGGTATAAAAATATGTTTGAACAAGTAAAAAAGCTGTAAGTTCGGCCGGGCCGAACTTTGATTACCCTCCACCATTTGGTACAAGTTTGGCAATTTTGAAAAAAATAAAATCCGTTAAAAATTCTGTTAAAATCTTAAAAATACCCAATGTAGCCGTATATAAGGGTCTATTCGACGAAGTGGACCTGCATAGGCAACTTTTGTCATAAACTTGAAAAAAAATCTGTTTATAATGTAGCTAAAATCATCAAAATAAAGAATATAGGAAGGTACCATGGGATTAATAAAACGTGGACATGTACAGACAATTTTCAGGCTTAGCTGTAGTATCCAAAATTTGAAATAATTCAGGTAAATAATGTCGCTAAAATCATCAAAATACCGAATATCGGAGGGTACCGGTTTATGGCTATACGAAAACGTGGACCTGCACAGACAATTTTTTATCATAGGCTGAAGTATTCATTACGAACTTCAAATGCAAAATTTGAAATAATTCCGGTAAATAATGTCGCTAAAATCATCAAATGATCGAATATAGGGAGGGCACCGTTATATGGGGGCTATACGAAGACGTGGACCTGCATAATTTTCTGTCATAGGCTGTAGTATCCATTACAAACTTCAAATGCGAAATTTGAAAAAAAAAATCCGGTAAATAATGTCAATAGAATCATCAAAATACCGAATTTCGGGGGGTACCGTTATATGGGGGCTATACGAAGACATGGACCTGCATAGACAATTTTCTGTCATAGGCTGTAGTATCCATTACAAACTTCAAATGCGAAATTTGAAAAAAAAATCCGGTAAATAATGTCAAGAGAATCATCAAAATACCGAATTTCGGGGGGTACCGTTATACGGGGGCTATACGAAGACGTGGACCTGCATAGACAATTTGCTGTCTTAGGCTGTAGTATCCATTACGAACTTCAAATGCGAAATTTGAAACAATTCCGGTAAATAATGTAGCTAAAATCATCAAAATACCGAATATCGGGGGGTACCGTTATATGGGGGCTATACGAAAACGTGGACCTGCATAGACAATTTTCTGCCGTAGGCTGTAGTATCCATTACGAACTTCAAATACCACTTTTGAAAAAATTCCGATAAATAATGTCGCTAAAATCATCAAAATACCGAATATCGAGAGGTATCGTTATATCGGAGCTATACGAAGATGTGGACCTACATGACCCATTTTCAATACCAAATGTCCTGCAGACATAATACACATTTGAGTTAATTTTTATCAACTTACTTCATTTCGTTCGGAAGCTAGAGTGATTTCCTTGTGGGGTCTAAAATGTATATTTCGAGGTGCTACAAACGGAATGGCAAACTTAATATACCCTCCATACTATGGTGGAGGGTATAAAAACATATTTTCAGATAACTTTTCAACTTTGTTTTTCAAAAATACGTAAAAAAACCTATACAAATATTGAAAAGACATTCTGCAAAGTTTCGACATCATAACAAATGGTGTTGGTTGGAGTCATAGACTGACAAGACACTTAGCTATTCATAACCTGCACTGGCTGTAAGACAAAGGGTAGGAACTTCTTCACTTCATTTAACGCGTTTTGACAAAAGTTATCGCTTAAATGTGGGGGCGCTACTTTATCAGCTGAACATTTCGGATATTTCTTCATGGGTAGGTGGATAATAAGCGAGAAATAACTGCTGCTACTGCTTACTCCATCATTATAATCTGCAGGAGCCCCCTCTAAACAGTAGACCAAAATCCAAAATTGATATTCAAACAACGTAACGTAATTTCCACATCTTTTTGTGTGGAGTCATCCAATTGTTTGTTGTACACCATTGGAGAAGCTATTCTCTCCACTTTTTGTTTATGGCAAACGTGTTGCTTGGCCACAATGGTGAGGGGGCAACCCCGAGTTAAGAGATTGTAATGTCGTTAGCGTTGGTGGCGGTTTGTCAGGGCGAGACTAAAACTCTGATAAAAGGGGTGCAAAGCCTTCAAATAATGATTTAACAAAAAAGCAGAAAATACAAAAGATCACAAAGCGTAAAATTACGCCTCGTATGTAACAATAATTTTGACAGATTGACATAAAAATGTCTGCGTTTTTTGAGGTTTCCGCTTTTGATAAGGTTTTGTTTTCGGGCGACTAATCTATGAGATACAGTTGAAATATTTTGTGCATAATTTGAAACAATTTTTATTCACTGAACGTTTGTGGAAACATCAGATTAAAAGCTCTTCATTGTTCATGTTATACCCTCCAGCATAAAATATCCATATTCATTTTATGATCAGCATAAAATTCTATGTCGATTGTGGAAATCACTCTAACTTCGGAACGAAATAAAGTAGGTTGATAACATTTTGTTGAGATGAAATTTAGATCCGGAGAATTTCTGGTCTTAACAAGCAAAAAAATAGCTAAGATCGGCGGGGCCGAACTTTTTATACCCTTCACCATTTGAAGGAAACTTGAAAATTAAACAAGTAAAAAAGCAGTAAGTTCGGCCGGGCCGAACTATGAATACCCTCCACCATTTGGAACGAATTAGAAAATTTTCAAAAAAATAAAATCCAATAAAAATTTTTTAAAATCTTTAAAATATGTAATATAGGAAGGTGCCGATATATGGGGGGATATACGATATTGTGGACCTATAAAGACAAATCTATGTCTGCGTGTAAAGTACTCACAAGGAAGTCCGTGTGTGGATTTTCAGACAATACGATTGGAAAATGTGGCTAAAATCATCAAAATACCGAATATCGCGGGGTACCGTTATATGGGAGCTATACGTTATCGTTAACCTATATAGAGAATTCTCTGTCGGTGGGTAAAGTGCTCACAAAGAACCCCTTGTGTACAAAGAACCCCTTGTGACCATTCCGTTGAAAAATGTGGGTAAAATCATCAAAATACCGAATATCGGGGGGTACCGTTACATGGGGGCTATACGATATCGTGGACCTATATGGACAATTCTCTGCCGAGGTATAAAGTACCCACAAGGAACTCCTTGTGTGGATTTTCAGACAATTCCGTTGAAAAATGTGGGTAAAATCATAAAAAAACCGAATATCGGGGGTACCGTTACATGGGGGCTATACGATATTGTAGACCTATATAGATAATTCTCTGCCGAGGTATAAAGTACCCACAAGGAACTCCTTGTGTGGATTTTCAGACAGATCGGTTGAAAAATATGGGTAAAATCATCAAAATACCGAATATCGGAGGTACCGTTACATGGGGGCTATACGATATCGTGGACCTATATGGACAATTATCTGCCGAGGTATAAAGTACCCACAAGGAACTCCTTGTGTGGATTTTCAGACAATTCCGTTCAAAAATGTGGGTAAAATCATCAAAATACCGAATATCGGGGGGGTACCGTTATATGGGGGCTATACGATATTGTGGACCTATATAGATAATTCTCTGCCGAGGTATAAAGTACCCACAAGGAACTCCTTGTGTGGATTTTCAGACAATTCCGTTGAAAAATGTAGGTAAAATCATCAAAATACCGAATATCGGGGGGTACCGTTACATGGGGGCTATACGATATCGTGGACCTATATGGACAATTCTCTGCCGAGGTATAAAGTACCCACAAGGAACTCCTTATGTGGGTTTTCAGACAATTCCGTTGAAAAATGTGGCTAAAATCATCAAAATACCGAATATCGGGGGGTACCGTTTTATGGGGGCTTTACGATATCGTGGACCGATATAGCCTATCTTCGGACTTGACCTGCCTGCAGATAAAAGAGAGATATGTGCAAAAATTTAGCTTCCTATCTTAATTCGTTTAGACTGTAGCGTGATTACAACAGACGGACGGACAGGGCTAAATCATCTTAGAATTTTACGCTGATCAAGAATATATATACTTTGTTGGGTCTAAAATGATTATTTCGATGAGTTACAAACGGAATGACGAACTTAATATACCCTCCATACCTTTTTTGGTGGAGGGTATAAAAAAAATCAGTCGAAAAATACAGCAGAAAATGAAAACCGTTATATGTTGGGCTATACAAAGACGTGGTCCTGCATAAGTAAATTATGTCATTGGCTATTGTAACAGTTTCGAACTATATGTACGAAATTTAAAACAATTCCGATGAATAAAAATCATGAAAATACCGATTATCTAGGTTATATTGGAGCTATACGATATCGGGGACCGATACAGCCCATCTTTAAATTCGATCTACCTGTAGACAAAAGAGAGATCTATGCAAAATTTTAGCGTGATTACTCTAGTCTGATTACAACAGACGGACGGGCGGACATGGCTAAATCTGAACTGAACAGCTTCAGGTTGACCGGATTCAAGCACTCATCTCTCGGGATCCAGAAAAAATAGTAACACATATTGTAGTATTTTGGAAAATTGGGTCTTACTTGACTTTTTGGGGGTTTTTAAGTCCAATAATTTGATAATTTTGATATAACTACCGAACCGTTAAATAATCACATAAAATTATTGTCATTAGCTTTCAAATGATGCCTGTATTTTTCTTGTGGGTTAAGTAGATTCGGGTCTTAGCCGAGTCTTGGACCCGGATTTTCGGGGCAAATGTCTGCGTGCCCAGTCCATCACCCAAGAAAAAAAAAACATTCCCGGAATCAACGTACAAATATCTACCCCTGAAAACAAAATTTTCCAAAAACAAGTAAAAACATTAAGTTGGGCAGGGCCCATTATCACCATTATGACCCACAAATACAAATTTTTAGACAAATTCGTGGGAAAATGTGGCAAAAATTTTCAAAATACCGAATATCGGGAGGTACCATTATATGGGGACAAATAAAAACCCTGAAATTTTATTCTTCGGATTCTCAGTATGTATACTTTGTTCCCGCCGAAATTTTCACTACAGGTTCACTATGTGGTATATTAACCGATTTTAGGGGTGAGAGAGACTGAAATACAAAATCGGAAGAAACATATATATGGGACGCAACTTCTCCCATTTCTGTTGAATTCGAGCCTATGCTAGCCTTTTGGTGCACAATAATCTTGAAATCGGAAAAATGTATACAGGGTTGCCCATATTCGACGGACCCATCTGGCAACGCCATAACTTTTGACAAAGATGTCACATCGCTTAATGACATACCGCGTTTGAAGCGTCAGTCCAAGCAGATTTTTACCATGAACCAATATACGCCACGCGAGTGCTCTGACAAGCCTCGTCGATTGGAATGGGCCCAAAGGTCCGTCGAATATGGGCAACCCTGTATATGGGAGCTATATCCAAATCTTCCCCGAATATCGTTGTTATGAAGTACATATTACGGCTGTGGAGGACAAAAATAACAAATCGGATGGACAATATATATGGGAGCTATAGCTATATCTGCACCGATCTTTACCAAATATGGCATACTTGTTTCTAGGCTCAATTGGTCGTAAGTGCCAAATTCCATCCCATTTGGGCTAATATTACACGTTTGGTGCACAACAAAGAGCAAATCGGACGAATATATATATGGGATCTATGTGTACATTTTTCCGAATATCTCCAATTTCAATAGGGTTCGTCCTTGGATCAAACTTATGACTTATGCAAAATTTTATCTGCATCGGGCTATAAATTCGACCTGTACCTTGTTTACAAAAATACATGGACTGACGGACGGACGAATGGGCATGCATAAATCGACTCAGAATGTGTTTCTATGCAGATCATCAAAAGGAACTATGGGTCTATTTCGTTTCCTTTTGTCTGTTACAAATAAATGCACAAGGACATAATACCCTGACAACCTTGTGTTGTAGGTTATAAAAATGCTCGCTTTACTGGAAGATATAAGAAATTTATCCCAGTCTGACCATATCCAATGAACCCATATAACAACTTCGATGATCTAGGGAAGTCAAAGTCCATATCACTGCCACAGCCTCAACATATATATAGAAACAGTTGTCTATAAGAATAATTTTTCATTGCTATTCCAAAATCCTAATCTTAAAATTTATCATTTACAATGTATGTCACGTTTTATAAATCCTTTTTCTGACGTATAATTCCATCGAAAAAATATGTCTTCTATCGCTCAATCAAAAACAACTGTTTCAAAGCCTCAACTGTAATTGATTGTTCCAAATTCGAAGAAAGAAAAACAAACAAAAATTCAGAAGCACATCAACACATCATTCTTGCATTCATTCATTCCCAAGTTCTAATCCCCGAAATTGACGGAATGCCACAATAATCATAACAACAAAACGTTCTGATAATTGCTCAATTTTTTTTTTTCGTTCGCCCCCACCAAAACAAAGAGTAATCCGCATCGTTAGATTCTCTTCTATGTATCTTCGTTGGAAGCAAATTAATCCATTTCTAATTTACTACCGAAGAAAGCATCCCGCCCTACATTGGACTTCTAACACTAAAAAAAAAAACTAAAAGGGATTTACCAAAAATGGATGAAGATTACGAGCAACATCATCATCTGACTGTTTGAAATTCTTGAATGTAGCATTTTGTTGTAAGAACCTGGAGCGATGTGTTGTTGTGCTTTGGGCTGTCGGCTAACCGCACAACCACACCGAATGACACTAGAGAGGGGCGGTAAGGAATCAATGATAAATAGACGAAAAACGCTTATATGAATTTAATAATTCGTTTCATTTATCACGCGTCAACAACACTCACTCGTTCGCTCACTCACTCAGTCACATGCCCAGCATGCAATTGCTGGAACCATGTAGTGTGCCATGAATCTAATGATGATGATTGTATACTGCAAAATATGTTCCAGAGAGAGAAAGAGAGAGAGAGAGAGAAAGAGCGTGCTGCAGAAATGCCCTTCTTTGTATTGCGAGGCGATGAAGAAGATTCTGCTATTGACGGGTAAGATACAATATTAATGATGACAGTGCTAATATGTGATGAGTTACATCGATTCGATGTGAGGAGATATTGCCAGAAAAGGTTATCTTTTTGCAGGGAAATGCAGTCAGATATTAGGTATTGAAGAAAGTTTTATTTTTAAGTAAAAAAATCGACATTTGGCCCTACACCAATTTGTAGATTTAGTAGAGCTCCCGTAACAAAAAACAAGTAAAAAGCAGTAAGTTCGGCCGGGCCGAACTTTGAATACCCTCCACCATTTGGAACGAATTAGAAAATTTTCAAAAAAATAAAATCCAATAAAAATTTTTTAAAATCTTTAAAATATGTAATATAGGAAGGTGCCGATATATGGGGGGATATACGATATTGTGGACCTATAAAGACAAATCTATGTCTGCGTGTAAAGTACTCACAAGGAACTCCGTGTGTGGATTTTCAGACAATACGATTGGAAAATGTGGCTAACATCATCAAAATACCGAATATCGCGGGATACCGTTATATGGGAGCTATACGTTATCGTTAACCTATATAGAGAATTCTCTGTCGGTGGGTAAAGTGCTCACAAAGAACCCCTTGTGACCATTCCGTTGAAAAATATGGCTAAAAACATCAAAATACCGAATATCGGGGGTACCGTTATATGAGGGCTATACAATATCGTGGATCTATATAGATAATTCTCTGCCGAGATATAAAGTATCCACAAGGAACTCCTTCTGTGGATTTTCAGACAATTCCGATGAAAAATGTGGGTCAAATCATAAAATACCGAGTATCGGGAGGTACCGTTATATGGAGGATATACCATATCGTGGACCTGTATAGACAATTCTCTCTCAGGGGGTGAAGTACTCACAAGGAACTACTTGTGTTGATTTTAAGACAATTCCATTGAAAAGCGTGGCTAACATCATCAAAATACCGAATATCGGAGGTTACAGTTATATGGGGGATATACGATATCGTGGACCTATATAGACACTTCATTTTGAGGAGGTAAAATGCCCACAAGGGACTCCTTTTGTGGATTTTCAGACAATTCCGTTGAAAAATGTGGGTAAAATCATCAAAATACCGAATATCGGGGGTACCGTTATATGGGGGCTATACGATATTGTGGACCTATATAGATAATTCTCCGCCGATGTATAAAGTACCCACAAGGAACTCCTTATGTGGATTTTCAGACAATTCCGTTCAAAAATGTGGGTAAAATCTTCAAAATACCGAATATCGGGGGGTACCGTTACATGGGGGCTATATGATATCGTGGACCTATATGGACAATTCTCTGCCGAGGTATAAAGTACCCACAAGGAACTCCTTGTGTGGATTTTCAGACAATTCCGTTGAAAAATGTGGGTAAAATCATCAAAATACCGAATATCGGGGGTACCGTTACATGGGGGCTATATGATATCGTGGACCTAAAGGGACAATTCTCTGCCGAGGTATAAAGTACCCACAAGGAACTCCTTGTGTGGATTTTCAGACAATTCCGTTGAAAAATGTGGGTAAAATCATCAAAATACCGAATATCGGGGGGTACCGTTACATGGGGGCTATACGATATCGTGGACCGATATAGCCCATCTTCGAACTTGACCTGCCTGCAGACAAAAGAGAGACCTGTGCAAAATTGTAGCTTCCTATCTTAATTCGTTTAGACTGTAGCATGATTACAACAGACGGACAGGGCTAAATCGTCTTAGAATTTTACGCTGATCAAGAATATATATGCTTTGTTGGGTCTAAAATGATTATTTCGATGAGTTACAAACGGAATGACGAACTTAATATACCCTCCATACCTTTTTTGGTGGAGGGTATAAAAATTATTTGATGTAGATCATACCACCTATCAATTCAAGTCATTAAAAATGAGCCACAAACTTATTTAATAGGTTACTAATAAGTCCTACATACAACAAGTAAAAAAGATGTAAGTTCGGCCGGGCCGAACTTTGAATACCCTCCACTATTTGGTACAAATTTGGCAATTTTCAAAAAATAAAATCCGTTAAAAATTCTGTTAAAATCTTAAAAATACCGAAAGTGGACGAATCTTAGGGTCTATACGACGATGTGGACCTGCATAGGCAACTTTTGTCATAAGTTATTACAATATTCAAATGCGAAACTTAAAAACAAAACTCTGTTCACAATGTAGCTGAAATCATCTAAATAGCGAATATAGGGAGGTACCATGGGGGTTATAAAACGTGGACATGTACAGACAATTTTCTGGCATAGGCTGTAGTATCCATTACGAACTTCAAAACCAAATTTGAAACAAAATACCGATTATCGGTAGGTACCGTTGTATGGGAGCTATACGAAGACGTGGACCTACATGGCGCATTTTCTGTCTTAGGCTGTAGTACCCATTATAAACTTCAAATACCAAATTTGAAACTATTCCGGTGAATAATGTCGCTAAAATCATCAAAACACCGACTATCGGGAGGTACCAAAACGTGGACCTACGTGGCTCATTTTCAATACCAAAATACATGCAGACATAATATACATTTGAGTAAAATTGTATCAACCTACTTCATTTCGTTTGGAAGCTAGAGTGATTTCCACAGACGGAAAGACGGACGGACACCGCTAAATCGACATAGAATTTTATGCTGATCAAGAATATACTTCGAGGGGTGTAAATTGTGTGTGGTGTTACAAACGGAATGACAAACCTAATATACCCTCCATACTATGGTGGAAGGTATAAAAATGCCCTGAAATGGATCACAACTTTTGTAAATAAACATTGCGATTGAGCCGCTAATATTTTTAATACCAACGAAGTCACAAATACACTTAAGGTAATTTCTAACCATAATATTGATGATTATAGCCTTTTTATCGGATAAAGAGAAAATTTATATCCAAATTTATTGCGAAAACATGAATTCCTTTTTAATCTCAGGTTTCAGGTTAAAAGAAATATTTAGATATAGCAAGTTGTTTCGCTGACTTGTTTCGCAAGTTATGACAGATAAAAAGTATTGAAAATTGTGACCTTTTGTGGATGAGGTACCAGGAGGGGTTCGTAGACATATTTCATCTTTACAACAGATCATGTTCTAGCAAAAATGTTTGTAAATTTAAAGAGAGTTGGATGCTTATTTCCCGTCTTTGGACCGTTATGTTTTTCAAAATCTTGAACCCTGTGTGGGGGAGGTACCAGAAGAAATGGACAGAAAAAATGGGATGTGTGAAGTATGAGGAGAACCGGATGCTTATTTCGGATTTCATGATAATTTTGCTTATTCAAAACTTTGACCCTTTGTGTGGGAGGTACCAGAAAGAATGATCCGATCTCTACCATCTTTTTAACCGATCTTGTGTTGATAGACATATTGAGATGAGGCAAATCTGAATGGAATCGTATGTTAATTCCGCGTTTTATGAGCTTCATGGATATTCAGAATGCTGTTCCCTTTGTGGAGGAGGTACCAAAAGCAGTGCGCCAATACGTTCCATCTTCACAGCAGATCTTGTGTAAGTAGAAATAATGGTATGTGTGAAAGTTAAAGAGAACTGTACGATTATTTCGTATTTTATAATCGCTTTGGTTATTGACCCTTTTTGGGGGAGGTACCAGAAGAAATAGTTCGATCTCTACAATCTTTATAGCAGATCTTCTCCTGATGGAAATATTTGGATGTGCCAAGTATTTAATGATCGTCATGGATATTGAAAATGTTGACCCTTTTGTGGAAGAGGTACCAGAAAGAGAGGGCCGATATATTTCAACTTCACAACAGACCTTGGGTTGATAAAAATATTGTGATTTGTGAATATAAGGAGAACCGGATGCTCATTTCGGATTTTATAATCGTTTTGGTTATTCAAAATTATGAACCATTGTGGGGGAGGTACCAGAAGGAGAGGGCCGATGCAATTTATCTTCACACCTTAACTTCAGTTAATAAAAATATTGTGATGTGTGTAATTTTAAGACAATCGAACTACTACCTCACATTTTATAAGAATTAAAATTATTTATCAAATTTAGACGCTTTGGGGCAGGTACTTGAAGCAGTGGATCGATATTCTCGATATTGTGGATCGGTACAATTTGGTTTTGGTTGATCTGGAAATTTAAAATGTTGGTATTGGGGTCTCTGCTGGTGGTTAGGGTTAAGATAAAAATTTGGGTTTGGAAATGCATTCGGCAAACATACGAAAGGTACTAAATTTGGTATGATATGGAAGTGGTTTTGAAAATACATACTAAAATGTACCAAATTTAAAAAGTACTAAATAGTATGAACTTTGGCATTAAGAATACCCTCTATGGTATGGTGGAGGGTATAAAAAAGGATCAGAAAGACCACTTTTTTGGCTCTCTTTAGAGTTATAACTTTCTACCAAAAGAATCCTTGTGTTTTTATCTGCAATATTGCAAAAGGCATTGTAAACATACACTTCCCAAGAATCTCAATACTAAAATTTTCAAAATTGTGGAAAAGGGGGTACTTGATCCCTCTGTTTAGGTTACATTGAAATGTAAACTTGTAAAACACCGACAGACGTCTCCACTTTTTGTCAGCTCTACTTTCATAATCTGCTGAACTTTCGTTGAAATTATTTTTTATGTTACACAGTGAAATAGACCTCCCAGGGTGCTACTACGGTAACTCATTTTTAAATTAAGGCTCAGATTTCGCATGCATTCGTGAAAGATGTGTAATTTTAGTTTTATTCTGTAAAAAAATAATTTTTAATCACTTAGTAGTGCAAGACGGATAAGATGCTCAGAGTGCATCACCACTGACCATCGAGTGGTGGAGTAGCAGGTTGTCGCTTCGTGGCAGCAGTCTCAGTCGTACGAAACTTTAGATTTGCGATTCGTTCGCTTCCCTCACACGTTACACGATTGTCATCAGGCCGACCACATGAAGAGGAATATGACCTGTCACTAGCGAACATGTCGACCCGACTGCACCAGGATGCTACAACCTGCTCGGTCTGATGAAGGCCAAAAACACCTTGGCGACCATATCAAATCGTCTATCACCAAGTCGATTACATCAACCCCAATATCATCGAGCCGACAAATAACTACCTTTGAGACGACTATCTACATATTTTAATAGCTCCTAACGAGTCTCTCTCTCTCTCCCTCTTCACAACCTTCTGGTTGCGCCGACGTTACTCATTACTTGGTAATGATGAAATCAGTTCTTTTACATTGTTTTTATACCCTCCACCATAGTATAGAGGGTATATTAAGTTTGTCATTTCGTTTGTAACACCTCGAAATATTCATTTTAGACCCCATAAAGTATATATATTCTTGATCAGCATAAAATTCCATACCAATTTAGCAACGTCCGTCCCTCTATCCGTCCCGAACATTTTCCTGTACATTTTCTGATTAAACAAACTCTTTATTTTTTATTAAATAAACCGTCTTCATTAACATTTATTCTAATGAATTTTTAATTAGATTTCAAACTAAATGCCCTCTCTTCAAGGATGGTTTCTCGATAGTGGGTTTCCCAACAAAAAATGTTTAATTGAGCGTTTTAGTTGAAAATTATTTAAAACCACAAAAATTAACGCCTCCATAACTGATAACAGCCACTTGTTTTCCAAAAAAAACAAAGACGCGGCGAAGCTCGTATGGAAAATAAATGGCTGGCCAAGTGCCACTACAAAAACTACCATCCATCCATGTCATGACATATCAGTTAGCCGGGTGGAGCGGTGCTGATGATGATGATGATGGCAGGTCGAAACGTATGAAGCGGAATATGAAATTGGTGTTAGACCAGAATTATAAATATTGCACCACCACAACCACTCACTCACTCCCAGCCAGCCAGCCAGCGCCGACCTAACGACCAAATTCATTTTTTTCGGATTGTGGTCAGTGGAGCGTTTAGCCAACCAAAAATGCTCGGTTGTTCATTTCATTTCGGGTTTGTCTGTGGGATTTGTGACTCTTTTAATTCAACTTGTCGAAAAACTACTAAAAATTCATTTGTCTTTAGGGAGTGAATGCGACTCTAAGGCAGTCAGATAAGGCTCACACACACTCACACACATACGTGACTTTATCATCGGGTTTTGTGTGTGGATGTGCTCACCCATTATGTGAGTTCCTCATTGGAAAATTAGGGAAGGAAGTTGACACACATGAAAGTAACCAACATCTCGGCCAGTCTGTCAGTGTCACCTGTCACTAGCTTCTCTTGTTGAACCCAGGCGTTCTGTTTTCTATTTTTTTCTTTCTTTTTATTTTCATTTTTCTTTTTTGGGAATTTTAAATGTGTTAATGAACTGTTAGGTAAAATTTCAAGAATTCAGACAGGGGTATCATGAAAATTATTTTTTAATTGGGTCAACAGTGGAGAGAAGTATTTCCAGGAGCTAGTGTCTTTTATTGTTTTATCTAATTTTAATAGTGGCAGTCTTATAATGAATTTGTGTCACAACTAGCCAACTTATTTATGTGGACATTTTTGGGTATATATTAATTATGAAGAATTTTCTTATTTTAATTATGGGCCATAATTTTCGGTAAACATTTTATTTGATTAAGGTAATAAAATTTAATTAAGTAGAAGACTATCCAAAGTGGTCCTGCAGACAAAATACAAAAAAAAAATTAAGAAAGCCTTAAAGTCGGGTGGTGCCGACTTTATGATACCCTACACCACTTTGCATATTTAGTAGAGCTTTACATAACAAATAAAAGTTTTAATGGGGAATTTGTGAGAATTAAATCATACCAACTATGATTATAGTACTAATTAAAAGTCCAAAGGAACTAATATATAGGAGGGATATCCTCCTCCAAATCGATTTCTACTAAGTTTGCCGAGACATTTGCTCCTTTTCAATTCGGGTTTGTATTATTCATTTAGTGCACAATTAACTAGAAATCGGATAGATATATAGAAGAGCTATATCTAAATTTGAACCGATCTCAATAAAATTTGGCAATGATATTTCTGAGCGGTATTTGATATATTTCCCTGAATATCGTGGTTACGGAGTGCATATTACGGTTGTGGGTATCAAATATAACAAATCGGATGAATATTATATATGGAAGCTATAGCTATATCTGCACCGATCTTCACCAAATTTGACATACTAGCTTCTAGACTCAATTCGGTCGTAAGTGCCGAATTTCATCCAATTTGGGCAAATATTAGACGTTTGGTGCACAATCCAAAGTAAATCGGACGAAGCTATATATGGGAGCTATATCCAAATCTGAACCGATCTCGATGAAATCTAGCAAGGGTATATCTGAGTTGTATATATATTTCCCCAAATATTGTATATGTATTTCCCCAAACATCGTTATTACAGAGTGTATATTACGGCTGCGGAGGACAAAAATAAAAAATCGGATGAACAATATATATGGGAGCTATAGCTATATTTGAACCGATTTTGATCAAATTTTGCACACTTATTTCCAGGCTTAATTTTGGTCGTACGTGCAAAATTCCATACTATTTGGTCTGATATTACACATTTGGTACACAATATAAGGCAAGTCGGACGAAGCTATATATGGGGCTATACCTAAATTTGTACCTATCACCTCCAATTTCAATAAGGTTCGTCCTTGGGCCAAACAAATGATCTGTGAAAACTTTAATCTGGATAGGGCAATAAATGCGAACTGTACTTTGTTTACAAAAATACATGGACAGACGGACGGACGGATGGACGGATGGACGGACGGACAATGTCATCAGAAAATGTGTCTACAATTATCAAAATACGTAATATCGCGTATCGTTATATGAGAGCTATAGCAAAGCTTGGACCTATATAGACTACTAGCTGAACCCGGTGCGCTTCGCTACCCCTTTTGATTTTATATGCATTCAAAATTTTATTTACTAATATATGTTGAATAAAAAAAAAACAAATTTAAAAATTAAAAAAAAAATATTGCACTACTTTAATGCGTTAATAAACAAAACCATTAGAAACACAGTAACATGACATGCATACACGAAGGGTTTGTCCTTCGGATTTATTTATTTCATAGCAAATACCAAGCGTGCAGGAAACTGAAATTTTTTGAAGTTGAGTGGCATTTCTATTGCAATTAGTAAATTCGAGGTAGCAACATGCTTCCCCTTAATAAGCGTATTTCAAATTAACTGTTGCGTTGTCGAAATATATATGTTAGCTATATCCAAATCTGAACCGATTTCAATATAATTTGTTCCAAATTGCGTTACGCATTCCAAATTTGGAGACTGTATCTGTAATCGATCTATAGATATGTGCATACAAAATCTAAATTTTTGGGAGGTACCTCCGATTCTGATGCTATATCTCCAGTTCTAAGTGGAATTTCAAAAATTTATATAGCCTATGTTATTTTCAGGCGATGTTGCAGTATACATGCAAATTTTCAGGAAAATCTGTACAGCAGTTTTCGAGTCCATGAATTACAAACAAACAAATAAACATACAAACATTTTCCTCTTTTATAGATATAGATAATAAATAGAATTCAAACCAATTCCATTAACAAATGTGGCAAAAATCATCCATATACCTAATATCAGGGGTGCATTCATACCTGATCCCCATTTAGAACGTGGACATATTTAGACAATTTTCTGTCATATTAGGTAGTAAATATCAACTTCACACATCAAATTCCAGACTATTCCATTGAAAATCAGACTGGAATCATTAATATAACAAATATCGGTAGGTATCGTTATATGAAGGCTATACGACCTATAAAGACAATATCCTGCCATAACGATTTTAAGCTATTATCGGGTTTAACAGCTCACGCACGTTTCCAGTTTGGTTTTACTGTCAAACATCTTCTAACTTTTTTATAATTTATCAATGAACAGTCTTGAAGAAATCATGGATTTAATTATTGAAATCGCGAGCTTTTTCCTTTCGCCGACGAAGCTCATTTTTGTCCCATAGTGTATGTAAATAAGCAGAATTGTCGATTTTGAAGTGAAGAAGCATGGCAAAGGCTACCAATGCATCCAGAAAAAGTCATGTGCAAAACTGCAAATTGTAACGTTACTGTGGATGGTGAGCGCTAACATTAGATGATATACATATTTTTCCCCCACCTTGGACATTGCATATTGCATATATTTGCATGAAATATTTATTTTGTAGTACGGTCTAATTCAAATAAAGTTTTCATGAATTTTTCTGTGTTTTCGAAAATCTTTTCTAGAGTTCTTAAAAAATCACCCTATGTATGGTCCCAATAATGTTGTCTTCCAATATTTTGTATTGTGAAACGTTCGAAACTATAATCTTGAAATTTTGCACGAGGGTCAATATTGTAGCGTAGGCGTGTGACAAGGCTTGATTTTTGGAAATTGGTACTAAAAGGGTACGAAAAGTACTAAAATATATTAAAAACTGCATACTTTGTATTCAACAGTCGGAATTCCGAAATTTGAAATGAAAGTCATTGATGTAGTGCTGGATAGATGCGCCAAATATTTTTGAAAATTCGAACTTTAGGGTTACGAAAAGTTCTAAAATGGTACTAAACTTCTAAAATTAATACGAGCGGTGAGCGACCATCGGCTGTTATGGCGACCCACACCATAACCATGGCTGGCGCTTGAGTTCTGGTGCCTAACCGAAGGTACACATGTTCAGCTGACCTCTTTGGCAGGGAAGTTTGTTACACAATGGGAACACATGCTACCTATTAACAGCGAATTCGGGCTAAAATTGTGGCAAAACCAACCAAAAGACTATAAATCTGGCGGTACAGTTAAATGGGGACTATACTAAAACGTGGACCTATATAGCCCATTTTCAATACCAAAAATCCTGCATAGCTAAAACACGTTTGAGTAAAATGTTATCAATCTACTTTATTTCGTTCGGAAGCTAGATTTCGAAAGATGGACTGACGGATGCAGAATCGACAAAAGAATATTATGCTGGTCAAGAATATATATACTTTGTGGGATCTACAATTTATATTTCGAGTTGTTACAAACGGAATAAACGGAACCCTCCATACTATGGTGGACGGATTTTTGGTCAACTTTCCAAGAGTTCATTCATCAAAAATTTTCCGTTGCATTAGTTCGGTCAGCTTTAATTCTTGAACCAACTGTATTTTGAAATTCCTCTACAACATTTTCCACGTTGTTGAGAAACAGAGTCCCAATTGCCGTGAATGGCGACAATCGACCAGCATGTGCCCTGATCTATCCTATTTATATTAATATCACACATTTTTCGCACAACAAAATTAAAATCAAACGAAGATATATAGGAGCTATATAAATCCGATTCTATTGACACCAATTTTTAATAGGGTCAGACATGCGCAAATCGACTCAGCATGTTAGTCTATGAAGATTATCAAACCTTTTTTACAAAATTATAGATTATGAGGCCTAACCCACGGTTTTAAAAATTTTACAATACGCCAAGTTTGAATCAAATCGTATAAAACGAAGGAGAGGTTCAGCATTGCCCATCTTCGAACTTGATCCAAGGTCAACTAGGCAGATTTTAAGCCATAAGAAAGCCACACAGCGCACAGTCTAGTGGAGAGTTAAGAAAGTAATTTTTAAGAGGACTTTCCATAACTATTAATAAATGGGGAATTGAAAAAAATTTCGAGTGTATTTATAGTAAAGTCTTTCGTAAAAAATACTTGCAATCGGAGTTATCCTTACTTGGCGAACATTCGAAAAATTGTACCGATATGACCCATTCGCTATACCAATAATTCTGAATGTAATCCAAAGACCTCTATTAAATTACACAGCTCTATTCTGAATGTTGTGAAATATATCTAAAACTATTGGAGCCGCTTAGCATGCCAAAACCATATAATGGTCAACACTATATGCAGGCTTCCACATTTCTTTTCTCCTGTGACCTTTTGAAGAAATAAAACTCATTAAATGTTCTTTTCATTCTGGTTCTTTTAGATATATTTTTGCAATGGTATATACTTTGGTTTTTTGGTTTTATAAAATATGAAACATTTATTACCTTTTTGTTTTACTAACTTTTTTTTTGAATTTCTTCTTCTTCTTCTTTGGTATATAATTGGTGATTTATTGTTTTTTTATTTTTATTTTATTTTTAATTTCTTATGCCCTTCAAAATGTTATTTGTCTCGTGTTTATTGCATTCATTTCATTATTTTTGTTCATTTTTATTTAAATGTTAATTTTTTTTATTTTGAAAATCCTAAATAGTTTGTTTTTAATTTTTCTTCATCAACTGTGTACATATGTAGTTTTTGAATTTAAATATTTTTCTTTTTATATATATATAGTAATGATGTTATGCATAGTGCATTGTATTTTGTTCAAGAGACTTAGATGTCATAAATGTCGTATTTGTTAAATACATCATCATAAGGCTGTCAATACTAGAGAATCAGTTTTTTTTTTTATTTAATATGCATTATTCTGTTATTATAATGAAAAAATTAATACTTGAAAAAGGAATTTGAAAAAATATAGAAAAATTCTTTTTGGAGTGGTCAGTTAGATATTCTAGATTATTAAAATGGATATTCTGACATACATTTTTGTTCAGCAACAGTTTTCGTTAGTTGATGTTTGATTGAGTTCATGTCGTTTGTTGGGTTTGATGTGATTTAAGTCGGATACAATACAATTTGATCGCTCATTTTTCAATAAAGTAACCTTGAAGTCAGATTATTTCAACGAGGGCTTTGAGAGGGCTTTGGAATTATAAATTATAAATAAGATACGAAATTACATCCAACCACGTCAAAAAATGTGTGGTAATAAAGCTTAAAATAACTGAAATGTACCTCTATAAAGAAATTTCAAACTCCATAAGTTTGGACATTAAATTCGGCACTTAGAATATCTTAAAATGGCATTAAAAATTCGAAATGACAAATATGTATCAATCTAATCGTTGAACTTCTTTCCCATTTTCACACCGGATATCATACTAACTGAAATATTGAGATATTTTTTTAAGAATTTTTATAAAGGACTTAAAAACCAATAAACGTGGATTCTTAAAAATTTTTTCTAAAGGACCAAAAGACGGTGATTTTTTAAAGGATATTTCGGAAAGACCAAAAAACGAATGCACGTGGATTTTTTAGAACTTTTTTCGGAAGGGCCAAAGTGGAAATAGTCGTTAATTTTTAAAGAAGGACCAAGTGAGAAATAGCCTTGGATTTTTTAAAGAATTGTTAAGAAGGACCAAAACACAAAAAAAAGATATGGATTTTTAAGGAATTTTTTCGAAAGGATTATTAAAGGATTTTTCGGAAGAACCAAAAGACAAATAGACATGGATTTTTTAAGGATTTTTCGGAAGGACCAAAAGACAAATAAACGTGGATTTTTTAAGAATTTCTCTGATGGACCGAAAGATTAATAAACGACATTTTTTAAGGATTCTTCTAAAGGATTAAGGATTTTTTAAGGATTTTTTTCGGTTATTCTGAAGGACCAAAAGACCAATAAACGCGGATTCTTAAAGGATTTTTCGAAAGAACCAAAAGACAAATTGACGTGGATTTTTTAAAGAATTTTTCTGAAGGACCAAAAGACAAAATAGGCGTGGATTTTTTAAAGAATTTTTTGGAAGGACCAAAAGGTGGGAAGACATGGATTTTTTAATGGATTTTTCTAAAGGACCAAAAGACTAATAACGTGGATTTTTTAAAGGAATTTTCGGAAGGACCAAAACACGGGAAGACATGGATTCTTTAAACGGTTTTTCTAAAGGACCAAAAGACCAATAAACGTGGATTTTTAAAGCAATTTTCGGAAGGAACAAGAATATTTCGGGAGGACCAAAAAATCTTAAATAAATGTAGTTTTATTTAAGAATTTTTCGGAAGAACAAAACGACCAATAAACGTTGATTTTTTAAAGAATTTTTCGGAAGGACCAAAAAAACTATAAACGTGGATTTTTTAAAGAATTTTTCTAAAGGACCAAAAGACATTTAAACATAGATTTTTTAAAGAATTTTTCTAAAGGACCAAAAGACGGGAAGACATGGATTTTTTAAATAATTTTTCTAAAGGACCAACAGATCAATAAACGTAGAATTCTTGAAAAGGACTAAAAGACTAATAAATATAGATTTTTTAAAGAATTTTTTGGAAAGACGCAGATTTTTTAAAGAATTTTTCAAAAGGACCAAAAACCAATAAACGTGGATTTTTAAAGGATTTTCGGAAGGACCAAAAGACAAACAAACGTGAATTTTTTAAGGATTTTCGGAAGGACTAAAAGACAAACAAACGTGGATTTTTTAAGGATTTTTCTGAAGGCCGGAAGACTAATAAACTGCAATTTTTTAAGGATTCTTCTACCTATAACTTGGGGTTTTAAAGGATTTTTCCGAAGGACCAAAAGAACAATAAACGTGAGTATTTTAAAGGATATTTCTAAAGGACACAAAGGCAAATAGATGTGGATTTTTTTAAAGATTTTTTCGGAAGGACCAACAGATTAATAAAAGTGGATTTTTTAATTGATTTTTCTAAGGGATTTTTCAAAAGACCAATAAACGTGGATTTTTAAAGAATTTTTTGCAATGACCAAAAGACCTATTAACGAACTTGGATTTATAAAAACTTTTTTTTTATATATTTTGGGAAAAACTTTGAATTTCTCAACAATGATTTTTAAGAATTTTCTGTAATACCTCTAGAAAATACCAGTTAAATTTTCCCGGTAAAATTATTGTGTTTATTTGCCTTTGGAAAAATTTTTACAAATTATAACTTTGTGTATGGAAGATATACCTTTAATGCTGAAGGAAATATTTGAATATACATATTTTAAATAGAATCAGTGAATTATTCTGAATTTTCTCGGAGTTATAATTTTTTAAAATTTAGAACCCTTTTGTGGGGAGGTACCTGACAATTATGCCCATATTCGAATACGCATATATTAACCAAAAATGTAAAAGTTTATAAAACTAATTCAAAATAGGGATTTGAGGTACCTAGAGGGTTTCAATATTTAAGATATTTAAAATATAATGTTAATTCTTTGAAACCTCTAAAGATCAAGGTTGTGGAATACTTTTCCCAATTATAGATATTCTTAAGACCCAAACGTCATTTTCAATAGAGTATGCAAAAAATTTAATATTTAGAGTTAGTAACTGCAGTTAAACCCACAAATCACTTTCTATTGGAAAGGCCCCTTCGGTCCAAATCTATTTGGTAGATTTCGTTTTTGAATTAGTATCATAATGTTGTACCCCTTAGGACCATCCTCAACCAAACGTAGGATAACCATCATATCGGTTCAGATATAGCTATAGCTCCCATATATATTGTTCATCCGATTTGTAACTTTTGTGCGCCGCAGCCGTAGTATGCACTCCGTAACAACGATATTCAGGGAAAAATATTTTACCAAAATTTATCGAAATCGGTTCTGATTTGGATATAGCTCCCATATATATATATTTATCCGATTTCAAGTTAATTGTTCACCAAATGGGCAATATAAGTCCGAAATTAAAAGATACAAATGCTTCGGCATATTTAGTCCTTTGAACTTTACATTATAATTATAATCATAGCGTGTATGATTGAATTCTCCCATAAAAACTTTTAATTGTTAGGCGGAGCTCAACTAAATTAGCAAAGTGGTGTAGGGTATCATAAAGTCGGTCCCGCCCGACTTTAAAACTTTCTTTACTGGTTTTTCTTTACTTATGAATTTCCAAAAATATTTACCTCTAAGTACTTTTTATAAACCTAAAGTAGCTAATTTCCATCTCCTCTTGCTCAGAGGGTGAACCTTACAAATAGCTTTCACCTGCAAATTAACAAGGGTGTCATACCATTTTGTGTCCATTACTATTTTTTGCATCCTTTTAGGGTTTATCTAAATAAAATTCTAGGATTCCAGGTCTCTTTGGGCGAAATCCAAACCTTTCGACTCGATCTGACTATGTCCGTCCCTTTATCCATCTGCCGTGCGCACTATAACTCCTGAAGGATCATATCGGTACATAGGTCCTCCGCCACAAAAGATGGTAAAATTTTGAATAAAACCAAGATAAATAGTATCAGTTGGTTTTGCCGATAGATGTATTGAGTTATGATTATTCTAACTATTGACCCTCTATGGGGGAGGTTCGAAACAATTGGCCAATATTGCCCAATTTGTATCTGACTTAAGTCTGATACAAATATTACAACATGCCATATTTGGACGATTTCGCTACTTCCTATACTTTATATGAGATATGTGCAAATTTTTGGAAAATGTAGAAATATGTGTGAGGTACCAGATATAGCGGACAGGTACCAGATACAGCGGATGGATCGAGTTATATACGAAATCATAAATTCAGGTTAATAACATATACATATCAGATTTATGGCTAAGGGGAAAATTAAGATATAGCAAATTCTATAGGCTCGCCGACTTGTTTCGCAAGTCATGCAGATATAAGTATGGGAAATTGTTATCCTTTGTGGGTGAGGTACAAGAAGGGGGTTGGCAGATTTCTATCATTTTCACAACAGATTTTGTGTTCGCAAAAGGTTTGTATGTGTGTCTTCAAATTTGACAGTAGGATGCTTATTTCGCGTTTTATTTTTAAAAATTTGGAAACCTTTGTGGGGTGGACCGATAGATCCCATTTTCACAGCAGATATTGTTAGAATAATGGCATGTGTGAAATTTGAAGAGAACCGGATGCTTATTTCGGATTTTAAGGGGGAGGTACCAGAAGAAATGGTCCGATCTCTACCATTTTTATAACAGATCTTGTGTTGATAGAAATAATAAGATGTGCCAAGTCTGAATGGAATCGGATGTTAACTTCGCGTTTTAGAAGCTTCATGGATATTCAAAATGTTGACCAGAAGGAGTGGACCGATAAATTACATTTTCAAACCAGATCTTGTGTTAATAAAAATATTATAACGTGTGAAAGAAAATCGGATTCATATTTCTCATTTTAAAAATTTTTCACAAATTTTGACCCTTTGCGGGGGAGGTACTTGATGGAGTGGGCCGATACTCTCCATTTTCGCACATGACCTAGCACTGACAAAAATGTAATGATTAGCAAATGTTATGATACTTCCTTTCTTCCAGACAGACGGAGGGACGGAAATCGCTAGGTCGACTCCATGTGTCCTGACACGGATTAGGCCCAAAGAGACCTGGGGTCTAAAAAAAATTATTTCGGTGAGACACGTTCTGGCCATATTAAATGATATATACTCTCTCTTGTCATTTGGATGAGGGTATATTGAGTCGTGTACCCTATATTGTCCAATGTTACGACATGGTAGTATTATCAGACATAGATCAGAAGCAAACCAGTAAAGAAAGTCTTCAAGTCGGGCGGGGCCGACTTTATGATACCCTACACCACTTTGCTAATTTAATAGAGCTCCACATAACAATTAAAAGTTTTTATGGGAGAATTCAATCATACACCCTATGATTATAATTATAAGTTAAAGTTCAAAGGACTAAATATGCCGAAGCATAAGTATCTTTTAAATTCGGACTTGTATTGCATATTTGGTGCACAATTAATTTGAAATCGGATAAAGATATATATGGGAGCTATATCCAAATCTGAACCGATCTCGATAAAATTTGGCAAAGATATTTCTGAGCTGTATTTGATATATTTCCCCAAATATTGTTATTGCATAGTGCATATTACGGCGGCGGTGGACAAAAATAACAAATCGGATGAACAATATATATGGGAGCTATAGCTATATCTGAACCGATTTCGATCAAGTTTGGCATACATATTTTCAGGCCTAATTTGGGTGTATATGTAAAATTCCATACAATTCGGGCTGATATTACACGTTTGGTGCACAATAAAAGGCAAATCGGACGAAGATATATATGGGAGCTATATCTAAATTTTGACCGATTATCTCCAATTTCAATAGGGTTCGTCCTTGGGCCAAACAAAAGATCTTTGCAAAATTTCATCTGGATCGGGCAATAAATGCGACCTGTTCTTTGTTTACAAAAATACATGGACAGACGGACAGACGGACGGAAAGACGGACGGACGGACGGACATGCATAAATCGACTCAGAATGTGATTCTATGCATGTGATCCTTCTGCCTGTTACAAACAAATGCACAAAGTCATAATACCCTGACCACCTTGTGGTGTAGGGTATAAAAGTGGAAATATTGGCTCACTGTTGCCCTACATTCCCCTTAAAGGGAATGTGTTGAAACATGAAAATATGTTGGTCCACGCTTTTTGGATATCGTTCGAAAAGGGTTAGCTCGATGTTTTTCCCACTCCCAGAAGTAATCCTGCTCAAATTCGAGTAGAGAGTTAAGCTCGCTTGAAATCGAGCCGCATAAACTTTTGTCTAGTGCTCTTTTAGTTTATGTTAACTCGTATTCCTCAATCCTCACAGGCAAGTCTCACTCCTAATATGATTTAAAGATAGCAACTCCAGTTAATTTCTAAAGACACCCGATTAGCACCTCCAAAACTCAGCCTCAGAAAAAAAAAACTTAAAAATAATAAAAACGAAATTAAAACTCCCAGCATCATTTTTGGTGTTGTAAAAAATGCAACAAATTTATTCACAATTTTTTTAGTAACGCCTTTACATTTTGTGTTGCACAGTGGAGCGAGAGAGTTCGATAAGATCGTTATGAGAACAATGATGAGAAACAAAATGAGAGAGTTATTAGCTATCGTTTTTCTTTTTTCAATAATCGTTAACGTTCACAGCAAATGTGGCAATTTCCTAAGTGTCTTAACACACTACACGTTAAAAGTATGCAACAGGTGACAATTGAGTACATAGTATGCTAAGAGAATATATACTTTTGCATGGAATTGATGAATTTGATGTGTCTACACAGAGGGAGAGTTATATCATCTACCCATACGTCATTGGTTTCGATTTTCAGCATTAATTTCTTAATATTGTTTTAGTTTTTTGTTTTTGGTATTACAATTTAATTTAGTTGCTAAATAATATACTTTATAATTATTATATGTATGTATATATCCATAATTGATTATTATTGGTTTTTTTTCTTGTTTCCTTTAATATATTAAATAATACATAAAAAATTATTATTATTATTATTTTAAAATTCTACACAAAAAAAATAATTAATTATTAATATTGTTTTAGTCCTCATTGCATTTTATGATTTTGTTGTTTTTCTTGATTTTCTATAAAATAAGTTCAAAAAGATCGTTCATGTTTTTTTGTTGTTCTTGGGATTTATTCATTTGTTTTCAGTCCAATTATGTCCTCTTTGGGGTCCGTCATGGAAGTCATTTGAGTAGTGGTCGAATAAAATGGTCTCATTACTAGATCACTATGTGGTTTTCATTTTCATTTCAATTTTTTACATTATTTTATCATCATAAATATGTGTCTATCGTAATAATTATAATTATTATTAGAATATAAATATAAAGTATGATTCGGGATTTGTGTTTTGGTTTTTTTTTTAGATTTTGGTTTAATAGGGATATAGATTTTTCCGCTTGAGTTCCATATCAAGATCAGCCAATTGTTGTAGGAAACCATCATTGGGATGAATATCACGATGCATGCGCACTTTGCGAATGGCCTCAACGGCGGTCATTTTCCGGCAAATCATAAGATAGGCAAGAACGCACGTAGCCGAACGGGACATACCGACCAAACAGTGCACCAAAACACGACCTGTGAATGGAATAAAAAAAGGGATTAATATTTTTTTAAGAAATCATGAAAAATATTGAAGACAATACATAAAAGGACAAGGAGTCCTGACAAATATTCTAAATTAAAGTTTTGAAAAATATTCAGTCGGGGTTTCGGCTGAAATACATTCAGCATTTGGCCATACATTTATTTATACTCTTTTCGGAGGTGGTATAGATTTACATTGGACCTATACTTCCCATAGTAATACAAGATCTAATATTTTTGGAAATAATTCAAGGTGCGAAGAAAACTCAGGAATAATATCGGGAACAACTTAGTTTAGTAAAAATTCTTCGATTTTTTTCCAGAGGTAGGTATTTCTTACCCTGACTGCGGAAAATTATTTCTTTTTCGATTGAGTTGAAATTTAGCAAATAATTCGGTACTTTTAATGACTTTAGCATTATTCACCGGAATCGTTTCAGATTTGGTATTTGAAGTTCGTAATGGATACTTCAGCCTAAAACAGAAAATGGGCTGTGAAGGTCCACGTCTTCGTATAGCCCCATATACGGTAATGTGCGACAATATTCATCGGAATTATTTCAAATTTGGTATTTGAAGTTCGAATTGGATGCTACAGCCTACGACAGAAGATTATCTGTGTAGGTTCACGTCTTCGTATAGCCTCCATATAACGGTACCTCCCGATATTCGGTATTTTGATGATTTTATCAACATTATTCACCAGAATTGTTTCAAATTCCATATTTGAAGTTCGCAATGGATACTACAGCCTATGACAGAAAATGGTCCATACAGGTCCACGCCTTCGTATAACAGTACCTCCCGATATTCGGTACTTTTAATGATTTTAGCATTATTCACCGGAATTGTTTCAAATTTGATGTTTGAAGTTCGTAATGGATACTACAGCCTATGACAGAAATTGTCTGAGCAGGTCCACGTCTTCGTATAGCCCCATATTCGGTATTGTGATGATTTTAGCAACATTATTCACCGGAATTGTTTCAAATTTGATGTTTGAAGTACGTAATGGATACTACAGTCTATGACAGAAATTGTCTGTGCAGGTCCACATCTTCGTATAGCCCCCATATAACGGTACCTCCCGATATTCGATGATTTTAGCTACGTTATTCACCGATTTTTTTCAAGTTTCGCGTTTGAATATTGTAAAGGGTTATGACAAAAGTTGCCGTCGTCGTATAGACCCAAATATAACGGCTAAATTCGGTAATTTTAAGATCTTAACTGGTTTTATTTATTTTTTTTTTTAATTTTTTTTTTTTTAAGATTACCAAATTCGTTCAAAATTGTGGAGGGTATTCAAAGATCGGCCAGGCCAAACTAACAGTTTTTTCCTTTTTTTGTGTGTCTGAAAAACTTTTTTATGCTCTTAAAAATCACCCTTTTTATTGAACAATTAAACAAAAGGATTTTAACCAGTATCTTCAAAATTTATGCAAGTAGTCAATATGTCTAGGCATCATAGATTTTCTACTAAAAATACTTAATGCATACTTTTAGGAGTTGAAATATTGGTAATACATAAAACATATTAGTAATAATAATGGTAATATAATAATATAATATATACATAAACATTAAAAGCCACTAATATTTACCTCCACTGCTCAGGGCGTTGTCAATGAATTTGGCGGCCACATAGAAATAACGTGAAATATCTGTCGTCGGAGCATCAACCATTGGGAAGCCCATATACCTGAAAATAGTGTCTTTGTTGTTTCTTCTGCTCTCATTCAAAAATAAAATATTTATATGTTTTTTTTTATGAACGATATATCGCGTTGCATGATTTTCCGCATATCATGTATTATGCATGTGTGAGTAGTATATGTTCATGTTCATGTGTATGTGCGAGTGGGTGTGTGCGATATATTTTCATTTCGTGATCATGTCGTATTTGTAATCGATTCAAATGCAATATTTTACAAGGCAAATGAATTTAAAATTACATTATAATGCCAAAAGGAGTTGTTATAATTGGTGTGTGTAAATTTTGATTGTTGTCGTAGTAGTGGTATCGATGTGATAAGCAGCGAGTTTTGTCAAGAAAATATGAAAATATAAATTTTGAAATAAATTAATAAAAATAAATAAATTAATCAATAATACAAGTATACAGAACATAGTTACTTGGTTTTTATTGAGATGAGATTTTTTATTGCTTCGCCAAAACTAAAGTAACCCTTTGACCATAAATGAACTGTAGTGGTCATTTAGCTGGCGCTTTTTGATTAAAAGCTCGCTCTAACTTCAGAACATCTTTCATAATGAAGCTTTTTAAAATTCGTACTAAGCGGTACTAAAGACTAGAGAGTAGAAATTGTAGTGTTTTTGGGAATTTGTTCTAAGAAATTCTACAAATTATACTTTTTAGCCTTAAATTTTAAAAATTTTCGTGAATTCACGGATATGGTAGTGTATTCGAGAATTCATATCAAATAGGTTTCAAATTACTAAAAACTTTTTTGCCTCATTTTTACTACACCAGCGAGTGGTTTTGCTTTTATACCCTCCATCATAGTACGGGAGGGTACATTAATCATTCCGTTTGTAATACCCCGAAATATACATTTTAGACCCCACAAAGTATATATATTATTGATCAGCAATAAATTTAATGTTGATTTGGCTATGCAGGTCCACGTCTTCGCATTGACCCTAAAATGGTATTTTTAAGATCTTATCAGAAATTTAAATGATTCTATTTTCTATTTTATTTTTTGAAAATTTTTAACTTTTTTCCACATGGGGAAGAATGCTTTTTAACTTCGTAACTTTGTTTTTTTTATTTTTAATAATGAATACTGTTTTTAGGTAATTTAAATAATAATTGTTATAAGAGCTTTAAAGCATTTTTTATTATTCGACCAACGTCGGGAAGGCCATTGAAAGCATCCTGGAACGCGAGTGAATTTCAGAACATCGATTAATGTTACCAGGTGAGTGGAACGAAAATAAGGCCAGACAGTCCATAGTATACCGTCGTGGGTCAAGGCAAAACATTTATTCAAACATGTATTTCGCATAGAATCCAAGTGCCGTCGTGGTCCTTTATTATTAAATAACTCAACCATTTGGGACGAATTTGGAAGTGTTCAAAAAAATTAAAACCGTTAAAAATTCTGTTAATATCTTAAAAATTCCGAATATAACCCTTATATTGGATTCTAGCTAAATTTATCAAAATACCGCATGCAGGTAGGTACCGATATATGGGGCTACGAAGACCTGGTCCTGAACAATTTTCTGTAACAAAATACCGAATATAGGGAGGTACCGATATATACGAGAACGAGGACCAGCATAGACGATATTTTGTCATAGGCCCATTACGAACTCTAAATACGAAATTTTAAACAACTCCCGTAAATAATGTTGCTAAAATCATCTAAATACCGAATATCGGGAGGTACTGTTATATGGGGGTTATATAGACAATAATCTTCCAGGGGGTAAAGTATCCAGAAGGAACTTCTTGTGTGGATTTTCAGACAATTTCATTAAAAAATTTGGCTGCAATCATCGAAATGTCTAATATCGGGATGTACCGTTGTATGGAGGCTACATAATATCGTGAACCGATATAGCCCATCTTCGAACTTGACCTGCATGCAGACAAAATACTGATCTGTGCAAATTTTTAGCTTCCTATCAGACGAACAGGGCTAAATAGTCTTAGAATTTTACGCTGATCCAGTATATACATACTTTTTTAGGTCTAAAATTATTATTTCGATGAGTTACAAACGGAATGACGAACTTAATAGACCCTACATACTATATATGATGGAGGGTATAAAAATAGGTCATATAGGTCCGTTTTTTCATATAGGCCCGATACAACTGTACTGTCAGATTTAAGGTTTTTTGGAACATACTATGTATGTTCTTTTTGCGGATGGATATGATGATGTTTAGTATTCAAAATGTTGACCCGTTGTGGCGGAGATACAAGAAGGAATGATTTGATCTATTCCTAGTCATACTAGATCTATAATTGGGAGAGCCGTTGGAATATGCATTCGGATTCTTCCATTACATTTTATAAACATTTCCTTATTCAAAATGTGGGGGTGGTACCAGCAGGAGTGGGCCGATCCATCTATCTTTTTATCAGACCAAGATAAAAGTTGGGATATGAAAAATTTAAGGACAAATGGACTCGTTTACATTTTATAAACATTACGAGGGAGGTACAAAAAGAAGTAAAGCAGTAGCGCCCATTTTAGCACCTTATCTAGCACTATAAATATTAAGATTTACAAAGTCGGAAAGAAATCGAATGATCCTTTCTTTTTCGATGAAGCCGTTCGCAGCTATGGGGCCTCTGTTTCTTAAAAGCATGGAAAATTTTGCGGAAGGATTAAGGTTTGAAGCCCTTCGAAATACACCTAGTGCAATAACTTAAGCTTATCAACCTACTGCCATGCAGAATCTTTTATAGGGAAATTGTGTTCAACGACGAAGCTGATTTTTAGTACAAAGGGTACGTTACTAAACATAATTGTCAAGTTTGGAGTGAAGATCAGACAGAAGCAAAAGCTACCAACCATCCGGAAAAAGTCGCAGTTTGGTACAAGTTAAGGGATGGAGGCATCATTGATTATACTGCCAAGTTAAAAATTCCATTACCAAATAATGGTTTTCTAACCTTTTTTTGAAAATCGTAACTACTTAGAAATAAATCTACTAAATAATTCGTTTTGAAAAGAAAAGTCGACAAATAAATTGAAACCAAAAAAAAAATTATGAAAGATGTAAGCGCACACTCTATGCCGACTTTACTCATTACTTGGTAATGAGTTCACTAAGTTATGTTTATATTGCATCTATTTAAGGAATATTCCATTACTTTCAATCTACTGATGATATTGAAGGTTGTTTGTTTACATTACCCCTTCTTGGATTATTTGCCTAATTTCCACTAACTCCCACTCTGAAAAAAACTCAAACAAATATCTCTCTGTATACTCGTGTACAATTAAATTAAACAAATTAAACCACAAAAATAATTCTCTGTAATTAGTTAATGGTGAAAAACGTATGAGTTAATCAAATGTGAATGCTCCACTCTGGCTGACGTGACATGAGTGACATATGAGAGCTACCTCAAAAAAAAAAACATTACCTTATGCTTGGCATATCACGATAATAGCTGTGCCCTGTATCAACTTGGCCGTAACGACAACCCTCGGCGGCATTTAAGACATGTGTAATTCCTTTCATGCGCAGGAAAGTTTTATTTTTCGCCGAAGCTCTGTACAAATGAAATTAATTTTAAATTATATGTCATCCGAAAATGAAAATTCAGCCAGGGCCATGGTGGCACCAGCCGCCGCTACTTACGCATCACCAATATAGATACCGGGATACACTTCATCACAGTCAACGTCATGAATGGCACATTCGGATCTTAGGGGTCCTTGCATGCATGGTGTCATTGAGTAGTGGAGGACTCGTTGCAATTGGCGTCCTGTGGTATGTTCACTTGAGGTGCCGGCAGCTGTCTCCAGACGACTGGGCGACTGAAAAAATACAAAACAGAGCGAGAGAGAAAGACAAAATTATTCTCTTGAAACAAATAAAGTCCATTATTATACACACACACACGAGATGTATATATGTGTGTGTGAGAGACAACATTATGCATAATCTTTATAACGTTTACACATTCAAACTCATCCATCCATCCTTCGCCGCCTTTGCGTATAAAATTTGTTTTTTTTTTAATTCATATGCCTTGGTCATGGTAATAACTCATCTAGCCATGAAGAACACAAAATCCCCATTGACATTGGCCAAGAAAACCATTCGTGCAGTATGTGATGACATGCATTCGGACGACTGACTGACTAACTGAACGAATAAAGTCAAGTCCGTTGCCAAGATGTCATACAAATAAATTACAATATATAAATACATATGTATATCCTTCCAAGTCCAAAGATGCAGTGCTATGGCCATGCATGAGATCAGTGGATTTTCGTTGGGGCAAGGAAATACAATAACAAAAACCCTGAGCGCCAACACAAGAGGACAAAAACAATGGATTCAATGTCAATGTGACAATGGCAATGACAATGACAATCATTGACAAGGTAGGTCGGCCGGTAGGAAAACAGAACGGTTTAATGATTTAACAATCAAGGTTAACCCCAATATCAAGCCTGTATCCTACAAGAAAATTTAGTTTAAGAACCCAAAAATTAATAGGGTCGAACCAATGACCTAACACTTTGACCAATTCAAACAGTCCAGTCCAAAAAGTCCAAATACCTGAAATCATGACCCCAAGGAATGTATGACCCATTTTAATGCCAAATATTCTGAAGATAATAGGAAGGGCTTAACTGTAGTTTAGTAAAAACTCTCAGATTTTTCTAGAGGTAGGTATTTGTACCCTGATTCCGGAGCAGTACTTTTATACCCTACACATAGTGGTAAGGGTATTTGCATTTGTTTGTAACATGGAGGTGGAAGCGAGATAGACCCATAGTTATTTTTGAGGATCTTCATAGAATAACTTTTTGAGTCGATTTATGCATGTCAGTCCATCTGTCCGGCCGTCCATGTATTCTTGTGAGCTAAATACAGGTCGCACTTATAATACAATTGAGATGAAAATTTCCAAACAAGGACAAACCTTATTGAAATTGGTAAGAATCGGCTCAAATTTAGATATCGCTCCCATATATCTTCAACTGATTTCGGTTTAAAATTGCACCAAATGGCCAATATGAGTCCAAAAGTCCTGAAATTTTGTTCATCCAACCGAATTAAGTCTCGAAGTAGGTACGTCGAATTTTGTCAAATCGGTTCAGATATAGCTATAGCTCCCATATACATGTTTCATCTGATTTGGTGTTTAAGTCCCTCACATTCTTAATATGCATTCGACAACAATGATATTTGGTACCAGATATCTTATAGAGCTCGGAAATACCTTTGCCAAATTTTATTAAGATTGGTTCAGATTTGGATATAGCTCCCATATATATCCTTAGTCCGATTTCAGGGGTTTTGTGCAAATAATGGCTAATATCAGCCCAGATGGAGTTAATTTCGGGACATACGTTTCCATTTTGTGCAGCTCGGCTCCGATATATATTTTTTAATATAACCCTTCTCCATGCACTCTATAGCAAACTATAACTGCTCTAAAGCCAAATGTTGATAGGTGGTATGATCTACTTGAAATAAATTTTTATTGTTACTGGAGCTCTTCTAAATATGCATAGTGTTGTAGGGTATCGTACAGTTAGACCCGTCCGACTTTTGACTTTTCCTTACTGTTTCTTTTTTTAAATCGCCCAAAAATTGAAAAAGGACCGCTTTTGAAAGTCCACAAAATATATGCCAAATTATAGTTTAAAATATTTTTTATCTTTCCAGGATCCAGAGACGTGAGTCCTTGAACCCGGACGGGCCGATTCTTTAGAGTACATGAAAATTATGTTTTGGTGTAAAAAAAATTATTTCGCGTAGCTAGTGTTGGACATAACCAGAGGCCAAGATCGAATTTAGCAAAACGTTCGTTACCGAAACCGGTGTAGAGCATACCCAGAGGAAAAATTCTCAAGCCCTGTATGTACCCCATAATGAGCCCTTTTTCTGACTTTTTTTGGGTTTTATAAAAAATCGAGCCTAAAAAGTAAAAAATTATTATTTTTCAAAATATTGACGCTTTATGAAAGAGATACCGAAGTAGTGGACCAACATTGTCCATTTCGTATTCCACCTAACTTTGATATAAATATTACGCCGTGTCAATCTTGGACAATATCGACTTTCGTTAGTTATGTACCAGAAAGAGTGGACCAATATATCTTACATATTTGCATTGGATCAGCCGTAGATAGCAATAACGCTGATTTGTTTCTTAAAATTTTTCAAAATTTGTACCCCAAATGGGGAGCGGGTCAATAAATCTCAAATTCATATCAGATCTTGTGTTGGTAGAAATATTGGGATATGCCTCGTTTGAGAAGAATCGGGTGATTATATCGCATTTCATGGGTTTAATAATTATTCAAAATGTTGACCCATTGTGGAGTAGGTACCACAAGAAGCGGTCCGATATATCCCATATTCATACAAGATCATGTGTTGGCGGAAGTATTGGGATGTGCCCAGTTTGAAAGAATTCGGTGCTTATATCGCTTTTTATGAGTTTAATAATTATTCCAAATATTGACCCTTTGTGGGGGATACCAGAAGGAGTGGTCCGTTCGATCCATTCGTCACACCATTATGTTCCAAGTTTGGACAAAATCGGATACTCCCTTCTAGAGTTATCGTTCGCACCAGCAAGCCCCGAATGATATATGCCCTCTCTACCCGTTTGGCTGAGGGTATAAAAACCGGTAGAAAAATACAGCAAAAATTATAAAAAAGCACCGAATATCGTTGCATATGCAAGCTGTAGTACACATTAACTAAAATTAAATACAGAATCTTGGGAGCTACCGATATATGGACCTGTACGATTTCTTGGGAGGTACCGATATATGGGGCCTATACGAAGAACTGAACTGTACTTTCTTACCCATTTAAAGCTTTAGATACAAAATGTGAAAAAATTCCGGCCAAAAATGTATCTAAAATCATCAAAATGCTGGATATCGTGAGTTATCGTTATATTGGGACCCATACGAAGACGAGGACCTGCATGTGCAATTTTCTGTCATATGCTGCAGTACCCAGTAGGAACTTCATATGCGAAATTTTAAATAATTTCAGTGAATAACATGGCTAGACTTGGATTAAAAAAGTAAAAAAGCAGTAAAAGGCCACTTGAAAATACCCTTCACCATTTTAAAGAAACTTGGAAATTTTCAAAAATAAAAATCGAAAACTACTACCTAAATGAAAACCGTTATATGGGGACTATACGGAGACGTGGTCCTGCATACGAAAATTTTAGTCATAGGTTGTAGTATCCATTACGAACTTCAAATACGAAATTTGAAACGATTTCGGTAAATAATGTCGCTAAAATCATGAAAATACCGAATCTTAGGAGGTACCAATATATGCGGCCTATGCGAAAACGTGGACATGCATATGTTATTTTCTGTCACTGACAGTAGTAACAGTTAGGAACTTCAAATACGAAATTTGAAACAGTTCCGGTGAATAATGTCATTAAAATCATAAAAATACCAAATATCGGCAGTTACCGTTATATTGGGGGGCTATACTTAGACGTGGACATAGCCCATACCAATACTAAAAATTCTACAAAATTTTATCAACCTACTTCATTTTTTTCGGAAGCTAGAGTGATTTCCACACAGAGAGACGGACGGACATCGCTAAATCGACATAGAATTGAATGCCGATCAGAAATATATATATACTTTGTGGGGCTTAAAATGTATATTTCGAGGTTTTACAAACGGAATGACAACTTAGTATACCCTCCATACTATGGTGGAGGGGGGTATAAAAAGTCACACACTCACAGTGATCTTAATAACAAAATGACCAATTTCAGCTATTTTCCGTCACGATGTACCAAATTTAGTACCATTTAGAACTTTTCGTACATTTTACAGTACGAACTTTAGATTCGATATTTTTACATCAGGCATGCTTTCCATCTTTCATTCCGATATACAATTTTAAGATTTTAGCTATGTCTGTTTTCAGCACATCATGGTACCAAATTAGTACTTTTAGTACTAATAGTACTTAGTACTTTCGCACACTTAAAGTTTGAATCTCCTGAAAGCCTTCTGATTCATCTATGCCACGATTTCTCCTCATTGTAAATTTCAGAATTCTAACACTATACATTCCCCCAATACCAGATACCAGTACCAGTACCAAATTTATACTTTAATTTTGTCCAAGTGATATATAAGTAAATATGGCCAGAAATTGCGACCGACAATGACCTTCGCCCACCGACGTGGTCGGAAATGCATTTTGAAACCATTTTGGGGATGGGATGGTGGCAATCCAAAAATGTGCATTTTAAGCAAAATTCTCTAAACATAGCTTAAAATGTACAATATCTGAGGGGGCCGGGTCCCCTGGTTACTTCGGTGCCATTACCAAAATTTCTTCAAAAATGATTCTGGGTAAAAATCAAATCATTTTCTCGTTACATTATAAAAATTTAATCATATTGTTTTTCTTTTTTCTGAATAACATTGTCATTGCACTTGTCACACATATGACAATATGAAAGAAGAAAAAAAAAACACATTAACAAAAGAAAACCACTATCATCTTGTCCTTCCTCCTGCTCCTCCCCACCCCTACAACATTTCATTCATGCACACTTTCACTTTCTAATGTACAATACATGTATATGGGTGCATAGAATTTTTACAATGACCCTGAAACACAACAATGGCAATAGAAAAATGTACAAAGCAAAACCTCTACTAATTTGTCGGATTTGTCTGTCTGTCGTCGCGTTGTTCTGTCGCCTGTATTATTTTTTGTAGTTTTTTGGTACTTCTCTCCTGTCGACACAGCAAAATGGCAGCATTTTGAGAATCTGTTTCGTTTAATATGCCAATCTATGTGTGAGATATGCCTGTGTTTAGTTTTTTCGGCTATTTCTTTTTTGCAGTTGCAATTCGCCACATTGCTCATTATTGGCCCATAGCCAACGTGTGACAAAAAAAAAACACCAGGTTACAATAACAACAACATCGACGTCAAACATGAAATCTCAAAAACAAAAAACCGACAGATATGCAAATAACACCAAGTAACGGAGGCGAAGAAAAAATGCAATCGAAGGAATCAAGAAAACAAGAAGTTAATTATATGCAGGAATTTCACTGTTAGGTCTAAAAGAAAATGGGAATAAGCCAAGTAAAAATATAAATAGAGAGGTGTACAGTGGGCCAAAGTCAACTAGGAGTAGATGAGTTTTCACACCTGAATTACAGTTAATTTCGATTACGATTTGTTAATTTAAAACATCATTCGACACTCGACGGCCAGAAAGACGGATATGGTCTTATCGACTACAAATATTTTTGTTTCCCAATACTTGCATAGCAGATTTAAAAAATCCTCATTTGTTGAGATCCTGCTAATGTAATGGGTCTCCCAAAAAAATTTTTTTGTATCCTCCACCATACATAGTATGGAGGGTATATTACGTTCGTCATTCCGTTTGTAACTCATCGAAATAATCATTTTAGACCCAACAAAGTTTCTTGATCAGCGTAAAATTCTAAGACGATTTAGCCCTGTTTGTCCGTCTGTCCGTCTGTTGTGATCACGCTACAGTCAAAACGAATTAAGATAGGAACCTAAAATTTTGCACAAATCTCTCTTTTGTCTGCAGGCAGGTCAAGCTCGAAGATAGGCTATATCGGGCCACGATATCGATATTTTATCCCTTGGAAGAGAATTATCTATATAGGTCCACGATACCGTATAGCCCCCATAAAACGGTACCCCCGATATTCGGTAATTTGATGATTTTAGCCACATTTTTCAATGGAATTGTCTGAAATTCCATACAAGGAGTCCCTTGCGAGCAATTTACCCCCTGAAAGAGAATTGTCTATATAGGTCCACGATATCGTATATCGCCCCATATATCGGCACCTTCCGATATTAGGTATTTTAAAGATTTTAACAGAATTTTTAATGGATTTAACTTCTTTTTAAATTATTTAATTCATTCCAAATGGTGGAGGGTATTGAAAGTTCAGCCCATCCGAACTTACTGCTTTTTTACTTCTTTTAAAGTCTCCTCGCTCATATTCGAAGAAAAATGACCAAAATCAGCATTACTGGCTTTTCAATGTAAACGTTAGATAACTGACCCTATAGAAAAGTCCCCCTTTCCTCATAAAATAAGTCTATACAGGTTAGGTTATATTATCCACACACTAAACTATCTGTGCCCCAGCACAGGTCATGTTTAATCCTTGAGGGTCTAGTCTACCCTTAAAGTATTACAGATTGGATGCTGAAGTTATTAAGGGTTCTTTTAAAGTCACTATATACAGGGTGAGATAAAAACAAGTAAAAAAACAGTAAGTTCGGCCGGGCCAAACTTTTAATACCCTCCACCTTAGGGTAAAGGAAACATTAGAAGAAATGTGGCGAAAACCATCAAAACACCGAATATCGGGAGGTACCATTGTATGGGGGCTATATCAAATCATGGACCTATACATACAATGTTTCATCAACGGAGCTGGAACCCATTATGGCTACAAATTCCAATTTTGAGACAAATCCGTGAAAAAATGTGGCAAAGATCATCAAATTACCGAATATCGGGAGGTACCATTATATGGGGGCTATACCAAAACGTGGACCTATAATTACAATGACTCGCCACACGCACAGGGACCCATTATGACCTACAAGTACCAATTTTCAGAGTAATTCTTGAAAAAATGTATCAAAAATCATCAAAATACCGAATATTGGGAGGTACCGTTATATTGGGACTATATCAAAACGTGAACCTATAAATACAATGTTCCGCCACACGAACTAGAACCCACTAATACCCACAAATACCAATCCTTATACGAATCAGTGAAAAAATGTGGCAAAAACCATCAAAATACCGAATATTGGGAGGTACCGTTATATGGGGGCTATACCAAATCATGGACCCATATATGCAATGTTTCGTCACCGGAACTGGAACCCATTATGACCAACAAATACCAATTTTTAGACACATCCGTGAAAAAATGTGCAAAAAAATTAAAATACCGAATATCGGGAGGTACCTTTATATGGGGACTATACCAAAACGTGGACATACATGCAATATTTTGCCACACGCACAGGGACCCATTATAACCTACAAGTACCAACGGACAGACAGACAGACGGACATCGTTAAATCGACTTAGAATTTTATGTTGATTATGAATATATATACTTTATGGGGTCTACGACGAATATATAAGGATGTTACAAACGGAATGACAAAGTTAATATACCCTCCTTTCCAAGGTGGAGGGTATAAAAACTGCAACAAAGGCAAACGCCGTATTTTTTAGCATCAAATTTTAGAATAAGTTTAGATTTGTTCGAATTGGTCACCTTTCGCAGGAATTATGGCCTTCAAACGGACAATGAAACCGTGACACGCTGTCCAAATTTTGCTCTGCGCTATTTTGGTCCATTCCTGGCGAAACGCTTGCTTGAGGTGATCGACACTTTGGTATTTTTTAGTGCCAACCTTGCTTTCCCAAATACTTCAGACACAATAGTCCAACAGATTGGTATCCGGAGATTTTGGTGGTCATTGTGCGCTGGAAATGAAGGGAGGAACCTCACTTTGTAAAGATTCTTGGGTGGCGCGTGTAGAGTGCGATGGTGCTGAGTCCTGTTGGATTGTCCAAGGTCTGCAGCCAAAGTTTGCGTGTCCAAGGCATTAATACACCCTCCAGAATATTTTCGCGATAATATTCGCCATTTATTCTGATGCCACGGTCGATTAATACGAGCGGAGAGTGACCATCGGCTGTTATGACGGTCCACACCATCACCATAGCCGGCGCTTGAGATGTGGTGGCCAACTGAAAGTGCAGATTTTCAGCAGAACTCTTTGGCATGTAAACACGATAATTTAGTTTGTTTACAAATTGCTGGACAACGAATGTTTTCTCATCGGAGCAAACCAAATTCGTCAGTTCACCACTTTCGGCCAAGCGAAGCAACTCTTTAGTTCTTTTGAGTCTCTTTTCTTTCTGCTGCGGTCTAAGTTCTTGCACTTTTTGGAATTTCAATGGCTTTACCCCGTGCCCATTTTTCAATATTTGCCGAATGAAATATTGCGATATGTTCAGCTCATGAGGCATTTTTCGGCCACTGCGACGCTGGTTTCGATCAAGTGGCTTCTTTACTTTTCGAATCATTTCTGCTAATGTTCCTGTTTTCTTCCGTCCACTTCCTTGACGTCAAGCTACGCTACCAGTATCACGGTAACGAGTGATGGTGCGAGACACAAAAGATGTATTCACATTAAAATGCTGGAGTGCTCTAAAGATAGCCACTTGTGGTTTTCCAGCCAAATATAGAGAAATCATATCACGCTTGAATGTCATCACAAATAACTTTTTTTCTGGAAAATTCTCACCAAAATGCTTTTTTCCGCTTGTAAACAATGTAATGAGCTGTCACTGGAATAATTTTAACAGTTGTCGGACGAGTGGCCTAGGAATGACAGCAGTCTGAAAATGGTTGCAGTGTTTTCATCTCATCCTGTATATTCTTGATCAGTTTAAAATTCTAGGACGAGTTAGCACTGTCCGTCCGTGCTAAAATCTTGCATATATCAGTCTATCGTCTGCAGGCAGGTTAAGTTCGAAGATGGGCTATATCAGATCACGATATTCGGTATTTTGATGATTTTAGTCAAATTTTTCAATGAAATTGTCTGAAAATCCTCAAAGGAGTTCCTTCCTTCCTGGAAGAGTATTGTCTATATATCTCTACGATATCGTACAGAATTCATACAACAATATCTCTCTATTTTCTGTATTTAGATAATTTTAGCTATATTTTCAATGGAATTGTCTAAAAATCCATACCAGAACTTCTTTCTAAGCACTTTACCCCCTGGAAGAAGAGGATATTTTAATGGTTCTAGGGACATTATTCACCGGAGTTGTTTCAAATTTCGTATTTGGAGTTTGTAATGGATACTACAGCCTATGAGAGAAAATTGTTTATGCAGGTCAAGGTCTTCGTATAGCTCCGATATAACGGTACCTCCCTATATTCAGTATTTTCACCGTATTTTTTTAAGTTTCGTATTTGAGTATTGTAATGGCTTACGACTAAAGTTGCTTATGCAGGTCCACGCCTTCGTTTAGACCCCAATATAACGGTCATATTCGGTATTTTTGAGATTTAAACAGAATTTTTAACGGATTTAATTTTTTTTTTAAATTTCCAAATTCGTTCCGTGCTTCAACCTAACTGCTTTTTTACTTGTTTATTTTTTCATTTCCATTTTTAATAAATTCATTCCTTTTTATCTTCATTTTCAATTCATTTTCTAGAATATATTTTCGGGTTAATATATCAAACCTTAAAATTATTGTTATTGCATTAAACCAATTAGCCTATTTCAAGAAAAAAAAGAAGCATTACAAGAACGAGAATAGCAATCAATTAACATATGACGGGCACTTAGACAACGTGACAAGAGCGACAGACATCGCTGCAACAACAAAAACGATGAAAACATTTTCTGTTTTTCAGCGCCTAAAAGTTGGCTTGTGTTATTTTTAACATTGTAAGCCTAATAATATACCACATTTTGTTAAAAAAAAAACCACATGACATTCACAAGGTTAGACGAAAACGATGAACATTATTTCTAAGAATTATGACAGAATAGAAGAGAATTTTAAAAGAGGAAAGCAACAAAACATAAGCGACTTTACAATACAAGCACGTGTTCACGTGCACTTTTTTTATTTGCAACTAGCGTACGACTTTTTTTTGCTATGGAACGACCAACAAACAACAAAAACATATAGCCAACCTGATAGTACAGAGTACTGTATCTGTCACTGATTGGAGTGTAAGATCTTTGATAGGGAAGCTGTAAAAAAAAATAAACAGAATAAAATGAAATAAACGGAAATTAAATAAATAATTGAAAAATAACTTAAATTATGTTTAAAATAAATTTAAATAAATAAATTTTAATTTTAAAATATTTAAACGTAAGAAGATTATTTTTTTTTGTAATAAATTATCACAATTTTAATTGAATAATAAATAATTCAAGGAAATTGTAAATGTATAAAATAAATATAAAACTGTGACACAAACAAAAAATAATGACAAGGAAAATCCAATAAATTATGAAAGCAGAGCTGAAAATAGAAGACACACATCTCGGCGTTTTGAAAGTATACATCGAAAAGTAACCCAAAAAGGGTCAAGTTTCCCAATCTTCCACTTTTTTTAACTTTTTCGGATTAAGATTCTATAGAATCCGTTGATTTTTGACACATAGTGTCTTCGGCAATATTACAGATAATAATACAAAGATTATTTTGGTAGGAAATGTTAACCCTCAAGGGAGTCGCCCTTTTGGTCCTTTTTTTAAATTTTGATTTAAAACTCCCCTTAAACGGGATCATTGCTAGTCAAAATATTCCACAAAATTATTTGTCATAAAATTCAATAAAATTCAAAAGTCTAAGTCTCCCCTAAATACCAGGAATTCATTTACGAGTATATTAAAAAAAAAAACATTTTAGGGTTAAAGCAATACCCTATGAAAATTCATGCAAAAATCTCCAATAAAACATCATTTTAGAAGGATAACGTGAAAGACGAAAATATTCTTAATCAAATTTCAATATAAGTTATAAAAGAAAATAAATCAATATTTCCATTGTATATCCCAAAAATATTGTACAATTGTTGCCAAAAAAAAAGCTCGAAAATATATAATATTTTTTATGATAAATGTTTCTTTGGACTTTTTCGAGTTGACGCCTAAAAGTTACATTAAGTTTCTTTTTTGGCAGAAAGTGTGAAAAGAAGGAATATTCTATACAGAATTTAACTTTAAAAGAATAAAAAAAACACAAATAAAAATGCCGGGCCGAACGTTGAATACCCTCCACCATTTGGAGCGAATATGGCAATTCTCAACAACAATAAAATCCGTTAAAAATTTTGTTGAAATCTTAAAAATGTAGTTGTTATATTAGGGTCTATACGACAACATGGACCTGCATAGGTAACTTTTTCCATAAACCATTACAATATTCAAATGCGAAGCTTAAAAAACAATCGGTGAATAATGTCGCTAAAATCATCAAAATACCGAATATCTGGAGGTACCGTTATATGTGGGCTATACGAAGACGTGGGCCTGCACAGACAATTTTCTGTCATAGGCTGTAGCATCCATTACGAACATCAAATACCGAATTTGAACAAATTCCGGTGAATAATGTCGCTAAAACCAACAAAGTACCGAATTTCGGGAGGTACCGTTATATGGGGGCTATACCAAAACGTGGACCTACATGGTCCATTTTCAATACCAAAGGTCCTGCAGACATAATATACTTTTGAGGAAAATTTTATCAATCTACTTGAATTCGGAAGCTAGAGTGATTTCCACAGACGGACAAACGGACGGGCATCGCTAAATCGATCGATTTTATGCTGATCAAGAATATATATTTATATATATTTATACATAAAATTAAAAAAATGACCGTGTAAAAAAAATGTATATATATATATATATATATATATATATATATATATATATATATATATATATATATATATATATATACTTGATCAGCATAAAATCGATCGATTTAGCGATGCCCGTCCGTTTGTCCGTCTGTGGAAATCACTCTAGCTTCTAGGGTTTTCATAGTCTTCCGCATTTTTAATTAAAATTTCGAGTAAAGAAAGAGAATTGTTTTGTAATTTTTATACCCTCCACCGAAATATACATTTTAGACGCCACAATATATATATATATATATATATATATATATATATATATATATATATATATATATATATATATATATATATATATATATATATATATATATATATATATATATATATATATATTTATTTATATATATATATATATATATATATATATATATATAAATATATATATATATATATGTATATATATATATATATATTATTTATATATATATATATATATAAATATATATATATATATATATATATGTATATATATATATATATATATTCTTGATATTGATGATATCTCAATGCCAAATGTGTTCCACTTAGTACTTTTCGTAAAATTATAGTATATATTTACCAATATTAAATTTAGTACCATTTAGTACTTTTCGCACAAATTTAGTATTTTTCGAATACAAAATATAGTACCCATTTCCGAAACCACCTCTATATGTCTAGGCTACACATTAACAGTAACTTTAATAACAAATTTCAGACTTTAAGCACTGTTCTGTTCACTCAATGCCATATTGTGCCAAATATAGTACTATTTAGTACTTTTCGTGGACTTTTGGTCACATTTCCAAAACCACCTATTTATCAAAAACCTGCCACCAACAGGGATTCCATTATGAAATTTTAAAATTCCAGCTTCATCCGTTCACCCTAAACCAAATCGTTCCAAATGTAGTACCATTTAGTACAGTTCGCACACTCAGTACACATTTCCAAAACCAACTTCATGTATAAAAACTAACTTTTCAACATTGATTCTCGTACCGAATTTCAAGTTTAAAGCTCTATCCGTTCACATAATACAAAATGGTACCATTTTATTACTTTTGGCAACCTTAAAATTCGAAATACATCTATCCTGCACTCCATCCGTGACTCTCATTCCGTGTGTCCAATACAAAGTATTCGATTTTTTAATTCTTTTCTTATTCGTTTAGTACGAAATGGAATCCAAAAAATAAAATCAAAAATTACTTAAACTTTTTCATATGCTAATGACCTCTAGTCCAAAATTCAACGCAAAAATCCCTCCCACACAGTAATATAATATATATATACACAAACTAAATGTCTTTTAGTTGTCATGCCAATAAATTTACAGGTAAATGCGTGCTAAAATATTTCTCTGCTTATTTCGTCTTCATGTTTGCACCCAAAAAAAAACTACACACACACCTTGTTGGGATGTTCATAAAAAATGACCAAAACGCTTGCGATGACCTTCACATTGTTTACTTTTTTTTTTCAAGTTATTTTCAAATTTTCGAAAATTTGTTGTTCACAAGTCAACATACACACATACAATACGTATATGTACACAAAAACACGCAATAACACCTTTTTATGTGTACCAAAAAAGAAAAATTAGTCCACCCACAACTACAATAGGTCGTCTTAATGGGTTAAAAATGTCCCACCTTTGTCAATTTAAAATTAAATATTCTTTCACGTTGCTGTGAATGGATGACATTTGGCAATGATTTCGACGATGGCAAAAATCTCAAAATAATATATAAATGAGGGGGGGATTATGCTTGCCATTTTATTTCATTTTAGAATTTATAGCCAACATTTCGCTGTATTTTCTTTCAGCATTTTATTTTCAATTTTTGTTAATTTATAATTAGCTTTTCATAAAAAAAAAATATTTTTGTATTTTTTTCGTTTTAAAACAACAACTATTTGCTTTGCTGTTTTGGGGGGAATGGGTAGGTGGTAGAGGCATTGAAAATTGATTTCATTGTTTATTTTGGTTTAGATCACAAGACATAAACAAAAAATTAAATTTTTTGAAAATTTTCCTTTTAATTTGCCAAATTTTTCACAAAATCAAATGTTTATGAGGCAAAGTGTATGAGTGTTTGTGAACTTGTGTTTGTTTGTTTAGGTAGTATTAAAGAAATGAGTCATCCCAGGTGATTAAACATAAATAGTTGGTATGTAGCGTATATACATATATGTGTCGCAGAAAAAATAATAAACAGACAGTTTGTCTGTGGGTGTTTTCGTTTATTTTTATATATTGTTTTATATTTTTGGAGAGATATTATATAGAGATATTATAAAGAGCCATCTGTTTACTCTTTGTGTCCAAATTTCCAACTTTTTGTTATAGTCGCCATATAACCCGATATTTTGTATTTAAATTATTTCGTCATATCTGCGTTCCAATTTTTGTTGAAATTTTGGTATTTGGAGTTTTTAATGGGCACCACTATAAAGTTACGAAAAGTCCTTAAATGGTACTAAACTTCTGAAATGGTACCATTTGGCATTTTGTTAACGGATAAGGCTAAAAACTTACAATTTAGAATATAAGTTTGATGTATGGAAGTGGTTTTGGAAATCTGTACTAAGTAAGCCAACTGTACTAAATTGTACTAAATTTGGAGCAGTTTGGTCTAGGGTGAACGGATGGAGATGGAATTTTAAATTTTTTTATTAGAGTGTCTGTTGGTGCTAAGTTTGTGATAAAGGGGTGGTTTTGGAAATTGGTACTACAAGTGCACAAAAAGTACTAGACAGTACTATACTTGGTACAATTTGGTATTGAATGAAGATAAAGGGCTTGAAATCTGAAATTTGGTACATATTTTTGTATTAGAGTCGCTGTTCATGAGTAGCCTGGATATATGAAGGTGGTTACGTAAATGTGTATTATAATTGTACGAAAAGTCCTAAATTGTACTATATATAGGGTGTATGGGGTGAAGATAATTTGCTTGAAATGTGAAAAAAAATTTTGAAAATTTTCCTTTTCATTTGCCAAACTTTTCACAAAATCCAATTTGGTATTCATCTGTACATATGGATATGTTACGAAAATGTGTACGAAAAGTACTGAATGGCACTTGTCCGAAAAGTACTAAATGGTACTAAATTGGTTATTGGGTGAAGGGATAGAAATATAATCCTAAATTTGATATTTAGATAAGTGTACAATAGTTGTTCGAAAAGGGATATTGGGGTATTGGTTGAGGGGCTCAAATTTGAAATTTGAGGGGCTCAAATTTGATATGGAGGTGGTTTCGGCAATGTGTACTATAATTGTGCGAAAGTACTAGGTGGTACAAAATTGGTTGGTATTGGTTGGAGGGACAGAGATAAAATTCTGAAAATTGATATTTAGCTCTCTGTTGGTGTCTGGAATTGAGATATGGAAATTGTTTTAAAAAATTTACTATAATCGTACGAAAAGTATTAAATGGTACGAAATTTGGTACCAAGTAAAGGGATAGAGCAGGGATCTTCAAATTTGATATTGAGATCTCTGTTGGTTTCAGAAAATGAGATATGGTTTCGGATATACGTATAGTTGCACGAACTACATTTAGTATTGAAGGAAGGGATAGAGCTGGAGCCTCGAAATTTGATAGTGAAGCCTCTATTGGCACCTGGAATTGGAATTAGGCGGGGCCGTGGAAATGCGTCCTATACTTGAACAACAAGTACTAAATGGTACTATAATTGATATTGGCTGAAGGAGGGACAGAGCTGAAACCGTGAAATTTTTTACTGCGATAACTACTGGTATCGAGGTTTGAGATAAGGAACGGTTCTGCAAATGAGTACTAGAATTATACGAAAAGTACTAAATGAAATTCTAAAATTTGATACAGATGCCATTGTTGGTGTTTGTGGTCAAGATATGGAGATGGTTTTGGAACCGTATACTATAATTGTTCGAAAAGTACTAAGTGGTACTACATTGGGTATTGGGTGAAGGGACAGAATTGGAATCCTGAAAATTGTATCCGGAATTGAGATATGCAGATAGTTAATAGTTAATAATTGTACGAATATTACTGAATGGTACTATATTTGGTATTGGGTGTAGAAGTAGTGATAAAATTTTTTGAAATTTGATATTTAGATACATTTTGGCATCTGGGATTGAGATAGGGTGGTGATTTTGGAAATAAGTACAAAAAGTATACTTATAGTACTAAATGTTACTAAATTTGGTATTGAGTGAATGTATAGAGATGGCATTCGGAAATTTGATATTGAGGACCTGCCCAGACAATTTTCAGGCATAGGCTGTAGTATTCATTACCAACCTCAAATACCAAATTTAAAATAGTTCCGGTAAGTAATGTCGTAAAATCATCAAAGTACCTAATATCGGGAGGTACCGTTATATGGGGTCTATACAAAGGCGTGGACCTGCACAGACAATTTTCTGTCTTGGGTTGAAGTATTACGAACTTCAAATATCAAATTTGAAACAATTCCGGTGAATAACGTCGATAAAGTCATAAAAATATCGAATATAGGGAGGTCCTGCAGACCAAACACACATCCGAATAAAATTTTATGTCCTCAACTTACTGGCTTGTACGTGTTGAAATATAAACAATTGCAATGGTACACAGATTTTATGAAAGAATGAATATCTGTATACACGTATGCATATATGTAGGTATGTTAAGTATTTCGTTTTCCCATTGTATAATTCAATTGCTTATAACAAATATTTTTCACTAGCCGAATTATGAATGCAAAATGTATTTATATATTTTAAATTTATTGTCTCTGACAAAAGCAACGTAAATCATTTGTTTTGATGACTCACAGATACGCATGCAAATGAACGTGATATAACTAAAGAGTGTTTTTGAAATCAAACGGAATATGCCGCCAGATGAGCGATCAGAAAAAAATAACATTGTCAGTTGTGACAAGGCATCGCCAATAGAAATATACACCAAGCTGATTGAAAATCATTTTGGAATTTGAGAAGAAGACTATCCTCTGATAGGTAGGCATTACAAAAACCATTAAGGAAATCGAAATGACTTTCCATAGAAAGCTATTTTTCAGTATCTCCAGTCAGAACCTAAGGATGCCAACCCGGAGTGGTTCTTAAAAATTCGCATATAGGTGCACCACCTTATTTTGTCTATGGAATTTCATTCCTTGATTTTTCGATTTCCCCCTTATTTGCTCGATTTAACGCAATTTTTGAATAATTAAACCCATTCCCTTTTCGTACCAGATGTTCATGAAAAACTTTTTAAAATTATTTACGAAAACAAATTACATTTTAAATTGTCATGACATTTATGACAACTACTTGGCTTTTACGCCATTAAATCGATGCCGTTAACCATTAAAAAATATTGTCTTTCTTTTGCCTTCTAAGGTCTCTGCAGTTCAACAAGGCCACCCATAGACACTCAAGGCACCCCTCCCCTCCCTTCTTTATATTTTACGCCAAAATACCTCATTACAGGTGCATCCGAAGAATTCGAAATTTGTTTTATCGTTTAAATTAATTGTTGACATGCGCCTCGCTTATATCAATGTCAGGAAATTGTTTATTTTTTTATTTGCCCAAATTATAGAATTAATGCAAATGGGGTAGCAGAGGGCAGGAAATGTGAAAATTATAAATTTGATAGTTTTCAAGGATGTTTTTGGCATGGGGACAAAAATAGAAAACAATTTTGTAAAAATATTCATTTAAATGCGATTGCATGTGACGAAGATTGGCAAATTGAATTGAAAATTATTCACAAAAATATCAATGATTGATTGGCCAATTTCAAAACCAAAAATGAACAGACTTTCAAGTTTTTATATCAAAAAGTCCTAAAAAACTAATTTTGAAGAAGGAGGATGCAGAGGATATACAATGGACCCACATTAAATTTTTTGTCCAAAACTATTTCAACATCTCCATAGCTAAACCCTAGAAACAAACAGTGACCTTAATAGCAAAATTTAGAATTTTAGCTTTATACCCTCGCCCAATACCATATTTAGAAATATTTATTACGCATGCAATTAGTACTATTTAGTACAAGATAAGTACCATTTAGTACCATTTGAAAAAACCAACACCAGATTCGAAGAAAATACCTACAGAGACCTCAATATCAAATGTTGGGATTCCAGGTCTATCCCATCACCCAGTACCAAATTTAGTAGTATTTAGTACTTTTCGTACGTTAATAGTACGTAATTCTAAAAAAAACATTCTTCTCTCAACTACAGACACCAATAGTGATATCCATGTCAAATTTCAGTATTCCAGCTCTATCACCTCAACCCAGGCCAAATTAAGTGCCATTTAGTACTTTTCGTACAATTTTCATACACACTTCCTAATCGTAGATACCAAAAGAATCCTATATATGAAATTTGAGGATTCCAACCCTACCCTTTTACCCAAATACCAAATTTAGTATCATCTCATACTTTCCGAACAGTTACTGTACGTATTTCCAAAAACATTTCAATATCCCAACTGCAGCCCAATACTTTTTACTTTTCGTACAATTATAGTACACAATTCCGAAATCACCTCCAAATCTCAACCTTAGATTCCAACATTTATCCAAATTTCACATTTCAGAATTTTATCTCTAACCCTTCTACAAAGACCAAATTCAGTACCATTTAGTACTTTTTGTACACTTATCACACAAACTTCCAAAACCACCTCCATTTCCCAATCGTAGATACCAAAAGAGACCTCTATATCGAATTTGAGGATTACAGCCCTATCCCTTTACCCAATACGAAATTTTGGACCCATTTAGTACTTTTCGAAAAAATACTGTACATATTTCCAAAAACACCTCAATATCCTAACTGCAGATACCAACAGTGGCATATATATCAAATTTCATAACATCAGCACCATTCCTTGACCCAATACCAAATTTAGTACTATTTAGTACTTTTCGTACAATTATAGTACACATTTCCGAAATCTTCTTCAAATGCCGACCTTAGATACCAACAGTTATACAAATATCAATTTTATCTATATCCTTTCAACAAAAGCCAAATTAAGTACCATTTAGTACTTTTGTACAATTATCATACACACTCCCAAAACAACATCCATATTCCAATACTACATACCAACAGAGACCTATATATCGAATTTGAGGATTCCAATTATATCCCTTCACCCAACGCTTAATTTAGTACCATATAGTACTTTTCAAAAGCATTCAATGGGAATTTCCAAACCAACCAAAAACATCAACCTCAGATAGAATTGCTTCGTTTGGCCCAAATTAGGCGAATTTGGGATTTTCCGATGAGAAAACATTCGTTGTCCAGCAGTATGTAAACAAACAAATGATCGTGTTTACTTGCCAAAGAGGTCAGCTGAAAACGTGCACCTTCGGTTGGCCATCAGAACTCAAGCGCCGGCCATGGTGATAGTGTGGGCCGCCATAACAGCCGATGGTCGCTCTCCGCTCGTATTAATCGACCGTGGCATCAGAATAAATGCCGAATATTATCGCGAAAAAATTATGGAGGTTGTATTAAAGCCTTGGGCACGCAAACATTTTGGCCGCAGACCTTGGACATTCCAACAGGATTCAGCACCATCGCACTCAGCAGCATAAGGTTCCTCGCTTCATTTCCAGCGCCCAATTACCACCAAAATCTCCGGATACCAATTCGATGGAGTATTTTGGAAAGCAAGGTTGGCACTAAAAAACCCCAAAGTGTCGATCACCTCAAGCAAGCGCTTCACCGGGAATGTGCCAAAATACCGCAGAGTAACATTCGGGCAGCGTCTGACGGTTTCATTGGCCGTTTGAAGGCCGTAATCCGTGCCAAAGGTAACCAATTCGAACAAATCTAAACTTATTCTACAATACGATGCTATTTCCGACATTTTTTGCCTTCATTCAATAAAATTTAAAAAAAAAATATGTAAACATTATGGCGTTTGGCTTTGTTGCAGTTTTTTATCTCACCCTGTATATGTGTTCTTCTTTGTTCAATATGTATCCTTGGGTCTTCAGTATTTTTTTTTTTTTTTTTTTTTTTTTTTTTTTGAGGCACCAAAATTAGGAGGAGGACTCCATCTAAATTTGATATCCCCAAAAACTTATGGACGGGTTTGAACCTTAATGTTCTGCAAAGAATTTTGCCTTCATACATTATTTCCACGAGCCAACTTTCTGACTGCATTCACAAGGTTTTTGACCCCATCCACAAGGCTTCGGGTTATTCAAATTTTATTTTTTTGGAAAATATATGTAATTTTCCCATTAGCCATATAAATTACTATGTCTGTGGCCATAATATTTAACTGCGAACTTTGTTTAATTTGATAAATGGCATTCGTGTTGTACCCCACATTCGACCTTTGTTTGCAACAAGTCATGAACGAACTTACCATTTGAATTATTTCTCAACATTTGCAGCAAATCCATCCATCCCTCCGTTTATTTTGGTAGCAGAATTACACAAATGTTCCATAGAACTCTGTTGTTTCGAACTCGTACCACAAACTCTGTCCTCTGCCCCAAACTGGGTTAACAAGTTTATTCACTTATCGATGAGTTAAGTAAGAAGGTCTTAGGTAAAATGTGAACAGTTTTATCAAGTTGATGTACAACAACTAAAGGGGGAGGGTGGGCGAGGGGAGGGTCTATTTGTTGTCCATGTGATTGTTGGCTATTTATTGCATACAAATGTTGGTCAGTGGATCAACAGTTTATAGAACAAATGAATAAAAACACAAATTGAGAACGAACCAACGGAAAACGGATACCTGCAAAACTCAGGTTACTGCCTAGACCGGATCACGGCAATGGCGATGGCAATGGACTCATGTGCTACGATTACAAATAAGAAAATTTTAAATTTACATGTTTCCGATATCCCATGACTCAGCAAATAGAGAGCTATAGGTAATACCCTTTACCGAGGAGAGCTGACCTGGTGATTTTTTTCTTTTGATTCTGTTCTGTATTGGTATTTGCATTTTATGTCGTACGTTGTCGTCTTCACCGTCACCGTTTGGTGTAAATCCGAATCCGTGCCGACATTGTTGCCAATAATAACGCCAGTGTTTCAGCACGAAACTAGGATAAATTCGTAATAATATAAATGATTTCAATTACCCTGATATGTAATGCAATTTGTTGAAACATTGGATTAGATTGTGCGGTGTGGTGTGGTTTATTGCCACATTTTGTATGCGAACAAGCGAAAACTGAAAAAAATATGTGGGCAGGGAAGGGGTTGAATATTGGAAAATAAATTTGCGGCGATACCCATGTGTTCTAGATTTCAGTTTACCAAAATTACGTGATTGATTTAAATCAAAATGGGCGTCGGAAATGGGGCCTAAGGAATAAGCATTGACTTATCAGTATATATATATGTTAAATCACTTTGCGGGGCAGAGGTATTAACATAGCAAACTTCTTATAAAGCTGACAGGTGAAAAAAAATTTAAGGTGATTGGAAAATTTTTCTTGACAAAGGTTTTCCAGAGATGGCAGACCATTGAAAATTTCCCATACAATTTTGATCATTTAAGACAAATCCAAAAATTATATCACAAAAGTGATCTCTCCCGTTTCTTTCTCCCTTTCTCAGATTTCCAATTAGAGATAAAAATTGTCTCGCTTATTATCAAAATTGTATAGATTTAAAAACAAGTAAAACAAGTTAAAAAACAGTAAGTTCGGCCGGGCCGAACTTTGAATACCCTCCACCATTTGGAACGAATTTGGAAATTTTCTAAAAATTAAATCCGTTAAAAATTCTGTTAAAATCTTAAAAATACCGAATATAGCCGTTATATGGGAGTATATACGAAGACGTGGACCTACATAGGCTTTGTTTGTCATAAGCCTTTACCATGTTCAAATACGAAACTTGAAATAAACGGTGAATAATCTACCTAAAAGTATCAAAATACCGTATGTAGGGAGGTACCGTTATATCGGTGCTATACGAAAACCTGGACCTGCATAGACAATTTTCTGTAACAGGCTGTAGCATCCATTACGAACTTCAAATACGACATCTCAAACATTTTCGGTGAGTACTTTAACTAAAATCGTCAAAATACCGAATATAGGGAGGTACTGATATATGGGGCCTAGGCGAAGACTTGGACCAGCATAAGTAGTAGTTTCCATCACGAGTAGTAGTAGTTTCCATCACGAACTCTAAATACATAATTTGAAACTACTCGGGTGAATAATTACGCTAAAATCATCAAAATACCGAATATTGGGAGGTACCGTTACATGGGGGCTATACGAAGACGTAGACCTGCACAGACAATTTTCTGTCCTAGGCTGTAGTATCTATTTCGAACTTCAAATGCCAATTTTGAAACAATTTCGGTGAATAATGTCGCTAAAATCATCATAATACCGAATATCGGGAGGTACCGCTATATGGAGGCTATATGAAAACGTGGACCTGCATGACCCATTTACGAGCTTAACCTGCCTACTGGCAAAATAAACTTGTGTGTAAAATTTTAGCCTTCTATCTCAATTCGTTCGACAGATAGCGTGATTACAACAGACGAACAGACATTGGGTTAAGGAATAGAGCTGATATTCTGAATTATATTATACTAGCTGGCCCGGTCCGCGTTGCCGGCCCGTAGTTTTAGTCTGTAATGCAAACTTTATATAACATAATCTTTCACAAATCTAGTTCATAAAGGTGAACAAATTTTAAATTGCGCATTAGCGCCAATCGGTAAAAATCACTATAGATCGGCGGCCCTGTACCAAAATATTTATGTTTGTTGACATTTTTCTGTAAGATGGTTCTCTACTCACAAAGTAGCCTAAATACAGCAAAATCGATTGGAAAATGTGGTCAAGGCCCTCGAAATAGAAAAGCCAAGAGGCCAAATAATGGCCAAATCAGTTGAAAAACGTGGCCAAGACCACAGTCATAGCTGGAATCAGGGATACATTCATATGAGGGTTATATCAAAACGTGGCCCAACCAACATTCTCTTGGAGGTTACAAATTCAATAGAATACAAAATTTTCTTTTCTGACCACACATTAGATGTGAAAGTGGACTTGGGGATACTCCAATGTGGGGGCTTTTCTTAAATAAATTCCTATGTGGCAATTATCTGTACGATGGTTCCCTACCCCAGGGTAGCATAAATAATCTTTTTAGCCAAATCAATTGATGAAGGTGGTCAAGACTAATATGGGCCCTACTCTGAAAATTTCAAATTTTATGCGAAGAGGTTCTCTACCCCCTTAGAAACAAAAATGCCAAAAAAATCATAAATCATAGACGGTTATATAAATATGAAATCGGGTTGTACCCTTATCCGTGAGTTATGATCGATATGAAGACCTGCAAAAGCGATTTAAGGTATCTTGAATGTTTGGGAAGGATTTCTGGAAGGATATAAATCCTTTTCTTACTAAAAGTCCGATTCGCTCTACTATTTTGCACCCTTTAAATTTGGTATTTTACTGATTGTACTCCCAAAGAATTTTGAATTTTGAGCTCTCATTGGATGGATTATTGTCTCATTGGATGGATTATTGTCACATTGAAAGAAGTATGCTTTGAAATGAGGCTTATTAGACTTTTTCGGTCATTTTTGTTTGTTTAAATGTCTGCGCATCTTCCAGCTGAAGCACGATGTAGGCCCTGAGGTTGAAAGGTAGATGTCAGTTACCATCGTATTTCTCATTTATTTCATTTTTTTGGTGAAAAATTGTATATAGTGAAAAATTATTCTTGATTTTGTTCACAAAAAATCCACTGAATTCAATATGATAATACAAATTGAAAAAATTGACAAAAGAAGAATAACAAATTGAAAAAATCTTCAACTTGTTCGCTGATTTTTTACAGCAAATGTTTAAAGATCCCTACAAAGTTTGTCAATAGAATGTACTATTATTTTAAAATTCGATTCTATTGAATGTTTTTTTCGATTTTTTCCCGATTTGAATAATTTTGCAATGAGATCTCTTTTTCGTGATTTTTTAGCGATTTTGAAAAAGTAACTTTTACTTTAACTTTTTTTACTGTAACTTTTTCTTTTAACTTTGGTGTGATCGCGTTAAATTATTTCGATATCATCTATTCCGTTTCGCCACCACATAATTCGGTACTACACTTCCATGTAACCCGCCATCAATTTTAGTTCTCAAGAAATCAAGTCAATTTAATAAATTGGTATTAATATTCGAATTCAAAAATAAAATATACAAAACACTACAAATGTACATTAGAAAAAAGTAAGTCAAAATGGAAAAAAAAATCATGCAAAATAAAACATTACTATTGTACATTTCAAAAGTCAAAATAAAAATGTTAATATATCACATTTTTACGCGATTTTTTTGGATATTATCCTTTTCGGAGAGGAGACAATTCAAAATTTGTGTGAATCGTTAAAATCAGTCCAGCGGTTCTTAAGTTATAAGCGTAGTAACTAACACAACTTTCTTTTATATATATAGATTCGGAATTTGATACAGATGCTACTGTTTATGTGCATGGTTAAGATATTGAGGTGCTTTTGGAAATACGTACAGTCATTATTTAAAAAGTACTAAATTGTACTAAATTTGATATTGGGCGAAGGGATAGTGCTGGAATCCTCAAATGGCAAAATGGTATTTAAATTGGTCTTGGTTGAGGGGTTAGAGATAAATTCTGAAATTTGATATTTAGATAACTGCTAGTATCTGAGGTTAAGATATGGAGATTGTTCTAGAAATGTGTACAGTAATTGTTCGAAAAGTACTAAGTGGTACTTAATTTGGTATTAGATCGAGTTGAAATCCCGAAATTTGATATTGAGGTTTCTGTTTGTATCCGGAATTGATATATGGAGGTGGTTTTGGAAGTGTGTGTGATAATTGTACGAAAAGTACTAAATATTACTAAATTTAGTATTGGGTGTAGGTATAGAGCTGATATTCTGAAATTTAATACAGATGCCACTGTTGATGTCTGTAGTTAAGATATTGAGGTGTTTTTGGAATTACGAACAGTAATTGTTCGAAAAGTTCGAAAAGGAATAGGACTAGAATCCTTAAATTCGTTATATAGGTCTCTGTTGGTATCTAGGATTGAGACAGGGAGGTGGTTTTGGAAGTGACAATGATAATTGTAGGAAAAGTACCAAATGGTACTAAATTTGGTCTTGGTTGAAGGAATATAGATAAAATTCAGGAATTTGATATTTAGATTACTGATGGTATCTATGTTTGAGATTTGGCGATATTTTGAAAATATTTCATATATTTGTACTAAATGGTACAAAATTTGGTATTGGGTGAAGGGATAGGGCCGGAATCCTTAAATTTGAGATTGAGGTCTCTGCTGATGCCTGTGATTGAGATATGGTATTGAGTGAAGGGATAGATCTGAAATACTAAAACTTGATCACTGTTGGTGTCTGTGGCTGAAAGTAGGCGGAGGTTATTCCAGCAATCTTCTGCCACAGAAGACAGAACCCATTACAAAATCTTCAACCCGAATTTTAAACGATCCCTCTGAAAAATTATCAGAGCACTAAATATCGAGGAGTTCAGGAACATGGGGGGTTCTGGAAAAAATTAAACCTATATAGGCAATGACTGTCACAGGGGAGGGGAGGAGTCGAAATGAGTTTTTTTATTTTTTAATGCATTCTTTTAATATTCCAAAAATGTTCAGCATCTGCTAAGCAAATATTATCCTCCTCTTACATGTTTCATGTTAAATATGCAAAATGTTACTTAGTACCAAAAAAACAGCAATTATTTCACAATAAGCTTGTGAAAAAATATAGCTATTGCCTCTTTTGTTTTACTTCTAATTACAAACATTATTCAACATCAAAAGCCAACAGCAACAGCAAAAAAAGGCAACAGAAATTCTACTGCTAAATAAGTACCAATGACGCGCCCACAATCATCGATTATTTGTAATTACTTGTTATTGTTTTTCGCCTATTTTTTCATGGCTTGCTGTTGCTGCTGTTGTTGTTTGTTTTTCTGTTTTTCATCAGTCATACGGCGACACTTGGAATTTCACATTTCAGCTTTTGTTTTTATTTTTGTATTTTTTTTTTTTTTTTGCGATTTTTTCAAATTTACTGCCAGTGCAACTGACATTGACATTCACTGTCTAATTATTGGATACATGGTGGGTATGTGCAATTATTTGTGGCTGCTAGGCATGACGGCGACGGCGGCATCTCAGAAGAGAAACAAACCCTCAATAATGTAACATTTCGAATTACAACGATTTCTGTTGAGAATTTACGGAAACTTTGCAATACTAGATGCAGAATAGAATTATTGATTAAGACGTAATATGACCAAAGAACACAAACAGTGTAACATAAGCGAAACTAGCAAATCGACATATGTACACTGCTAGCAATTTAAATAGGTTCCACTGTATGTGTGCAAGTGGTCTTCTCTGTCGTGTGGGCGTTTTGTGTATTTTTTTTCCTCGCATTGATGCAGTAAACTGCTGTAATCTAAAATTGTGAAATTATATAAAATCGACAACAACAACAACGAAAATGGGAAATTGTAACAATTCGGAAATATAAATAGTTCCCACCCATTTGTAGAATGCATCATGGCTTTGTTTGTTTATTACCGTTTAACAATGAAACACAACAATTTAATTGTATTAGGAAATAATTGAAAATTAATTGATATGGGGTAGGAATTGTTTTGGAATTACTGTACAACACATAAGTGCATGTATGTAGTATATAGAATAAGTGACTTTTAACGGTATGTTTACGGTTTAAAAATTACCGTGAATCAAAACGTTGGTCCAAATATGAAAACAAATGAGCAACCCAGCAAAATATCTCATTACCAACTAGTGATGCTATTAAGTACATTTTGACATCTGTAACCACTTACAAAGCAGCATACTAACCCCTTATTTTAAATCGGCATCTCATAAGAATTAAGTACTTAACAAAGTTTATACCGGTAAAGAAATGACAAAAACTTATAAGTGACAAAGCTGTAAGTACGGCCAGGCCGATCTTTGAATACCCTCCACCATTTGGAACGATTTTGGCAATTTTCAAAAACAGTAAAATCCGTTAAAAATTCTGTAAAAATCTTAAAAATACCTAATGTAGCCGTTATATTAGTCTCTATACGAACTTAGGCATAGGGAAATTTTGTTATAAACCATTACAATATTCAAATGCGAAACTTGCACAGACAATTTTCTGTCATAAGCTGTGGTACCCATCAAGAACTTCAAATACCAAATTTGAAATATTTCCGGTGAATAATGTCGCTTAAATCACCAAAATACGGAAAAAGGGAAGTACCATTATATGGGGGCTTTATCAAAACGTCGACCCACATCACTCATTTTCAATACCAAAAGTCCTGCAGACATTTTATAATTTTATTTAATTTCATCAATCTACTTTATTTCATTCGGAAGCTAGAGTGATTTCCACAGACGGACAGACATCTGTCATTGGACATAGAATTTTATGCTGATCAAGAATGGGGTCTAAAATGTATATTTCGAGGTTTTACAAACGGAATGACAAACTTAATATACCCTCCATACTATGGTGGAGGGTATAAAAATGTTAAAATTTTTTATAAGTTTAAATATTATTCGGGATGATGTCTTTCCCCGGAGGACAAAATATCGTAAATAATATATCAATAAATAAAAAAGCAGTAAGGAAAAGTCAAAAGTTGGGCGGGCCGAATATATGATACCCTATACCACTATTTGAAGTAGATCATGCCACCTACCAACATTTGGCTTTAGAGCAGTTATAATTTGGCTCCAGAGGGAACAAATAAATGGGAGGCATATCCAATTCTGAATCGATTTTCACTAAATTTGACGAAAAAATTTTTTATATTTTATACCAAATAACATTGCTATAGAGTGCATGATATCACTTCGAGAAGGATTATATTAAAAAAAATATATATAATTCGGAGCCGATTTCCACCAAATGAAAACCTACGCCCCGAAATTTACTTCATTTGGGCTGATATTAGTCATTATTTGCACAATAAACCTGAAATCGGATAAAGGATAAGTATTGAGCTATCCAGGTCTTAGCCGATTTCGATAAAATTTGGCAAAGGTATTTCTGAGCTTTAAAAGATATCTGGTACCAAATATCATTGTTGTTGAATGCATATTGCGAATGTGGGGGATCTAAATACCAAATCAGATGAAACATATATATGGGAGCTAAAGCTATATCTGAAACGATTTTCATTTAATTTGAAGTAATTGCTTCTAGACTGAATTCGGTCGGATGTGTCATTGGCACTTATATTAGTCATTTGGTGCAAAATTAACCCAAAATCGGTTGAAGATATATGCAGGGTGAGAAAAAAACTGCAACAAAGTCAAATGTCATAATTTTTACATTTTTTATTACCTTTATTAAATGAAAGCAAAAAATGTCGGAAATAGCATCAAATTTTAGAATAAGTTTAGATTTGCTTGAATTGGTCATCTTTGGCACGAATTATGGCCTTCCAACGGCCAATGAAACCGTCACACGCTGCCCGAATGTTGCTCTACGGCATTTTGGCCCATTCCCGTCGAAGCGCTTGCTTGAGGTGATCGACACTTTGGTATTTTTTAGTGCCAACCTAGCTTTACAAACTACTCCAGACACAATAGTCCAACGGATTGGTATCCGGAGATTTTGGTGGCCATTGTGCACTAGAAATGAAGCGAGGAACCTCATTATACCCTACACCACATAGTGGTAAGGGTATTATGTCTTTGTGCATTTGTTTGTAACAGGCAAAAGGAAACGAGATAGACCCATAGTTTCTTTTGATGATCTACATAGAATCACATTCTGAGTCGATTTATGCATGTCTGTCCGTCCGCCTGTCCGTCCGTCCGTCTGTCCGTCCGTCCGTCTGTCCATGTATTTTTGTAAACAAAGTACAGTTCTCATTTATTGCCCTATCCAGATGAAATTTTGCACAAATCATTTGTTTGGCCCAAGGAATTGGAGATAATCGGTAAAAATTTAGATATAGCTCCCATATATATCTTCGTCCGATTTGCCTTATATTGTGCACCAAATGTGTAATATCAGTCCGAATAGTATGGGATTTTGCACGTACGATCAGATTGGACTTGAAAATAAGTATGCCAAATTTGATCGAAGTCGGTTCAGATATAGCTATAGCTCCCATATATTTTGTTCATCCGATTTGTTATTTTTGTCCTCCGCAGCCGTAATATGCACTCTGTAACAACAATATTTGGGGAAATATATCAAATGCAGCTCAGAAATACATTTGCTAAATTTTATCGAGATCGGTTCAGATTTGGATATAGCTCCCATATATAACTTCGTCCGATTTACCTTTAATTGTGCACCAAACGTCTAATATTTGCCCAAATAGGATGGAATTTGGCACATACGACCGAATTGAGTCTAGAAGCTAGTAAGCCAAATTTGGTGAAGATTGGTTCAGATATACCTATATCTTCCATATATAAAGTTTATCCTATTCATTATATTTTTTTCCCACAGCCGTAATATACACTCCGTAACAACGGAAAATATATCAAATACAGCTCAGAAATATCTTTGCCAAATTTTATCGAGATTGGTTCAGATTTGGATATAGCTCCCATATATATCTTTATCTGATTTCAAATGAATTTTGCACCAAATGGGCAATACAAGTCCGAATTTAAAATATACAATGATTCGGCATATTTCGCCCTTTGAACTTTTATAATTATAATCATAGCTTGTAGGATTTTATTCTCCCATAAAAACTTTTAATTGTTATGTGAAGCTCTTCTAAATATGCAAAGTGGTGTAGGGTATCATAAAGTCGGCCCCGGCCGACATTAAAGCTTTCTTTACTGGTTTGCTTTCATTCAATAAAATTTGGAAAAAAATGTAAAAATTATGGCGTTCGACTTTGTTGCAGTTTTTTTATCTCACCCTGTGTAGAGCTATAGTTATATCTGAACCGATTTTCTCAAAATTTCATGCTTCTAGACTGACTGATATTGGATTGGACTGATATTGGCCATTTGGTATACAATTAACCCAAAATCGGTTGAAGATATAGGGTTGCCCATATTCGACGGACCCATGGGCCCATTCCAATCGACGAGGCTTGTCCGCAGGCAACATTCTTTGCGTCAATTGAATTTTGTACGGGAACAAATGTAAATCAATGCGAATAATCCGTTGTAAGTGGACCGAGCCATGCCCAACTGCTGAGAACGGCGTTTTTGGGATGTTCTTGGGGACCTCTCAACACTGGCTCGTACGGCAGCGATATTCTCGGCCGATCGCCTTGGTCGACTTCGGATTAGAAAGAGTCTTACCAGCCGAAAATTTTTCGTATAAACGCTTAATGGTGTTCTTAGAAGGCGCACTTCTCACATTTTTTAGTGTTCTAAAAGCATGTTGAGTTTTCACAATTGACTTCTTCTGTTGAATGTAAATTTCAACTATTTCGCGTGGCGTGTATTGGTTCATGGTAAAAATCAGCTTGGACTGACGCTTCGAACGCGGTATGTCATTAAGCGATGTGACATCTCTGTCAAAAGTTATGGCGTTGCCAGATGGGCAATCCTGTATATATGAGAGCTATATCTAAATTTGAACCGATTCTCACCAAGGGCTCGTCTTTGGGCCCAACCAAATATTGTTTGGAAATTTCATCTCAATTCAGATAATAAATGCTATCTGCATTTTGTTCACAAAAATACATGGACAGATAGACGGAAGGACGGACATGCATAAATCGAATCAGAAAGTGATTCTATGAAGATCCTCTAAAGTAACTATGGGTCTATTTCCACCTTCTTCTCCATGTTATAAACAAATGCACAAGGACATAATACCCTTACCACTATGTGGTGTAGGGTATAACAAAATAAAATCCAAGTTTTCCCGCAGTGATTGGTTTCAAAAGAAGACATTTTAATGCTCTAAGATATCCCTATTCTCCTAAATAATAGAACAAAGATCTCCCTTCTCCTATAAACTTCCACTCCATCTTCCGAAGGCATTCTTCGAATTTACTCCCTTAAGGGAAAGCAGATAAATCAATTTTTCTTTTACGCTAGAAATATAAGTTTACAAGGCCTATATCCTTGCATATCATATTGTCCTAAACTATTTTCCACACAAATCACCATTTCCCTTATTGAAGAAAGTAATATCCATCTATTCCCGCAGTGATTAGTGTCACTTTTAAATGTATGAGACAAAATAAACTACAAATATTCAAATATGTATGTTTATATGTATATACAACATCCACTATATAGCTATGTACATGTATTGTTACATCAGGTAAATCAGAGCACAAGTGATTTGTCACCCGTCGACAGATAGACAAATAAAACTTAGACTCACACCGAAGCGGCAACGGCGAACGACATCAAACATTGTTCGCATATTTGTCTGTTGAGACAATAAAGCAGCAGCAGCAGTAGCATCGCTTTCAATGCACTAACACAAGCACACACACGCACACACCTACACATCAGAGAAAATACGAAACAACTACAAGACAATTAAACAAAATGTGTCACACAAAAACTTTCTCTGTATATTGTAGCGACAGACAGGAGGACGAGGAGGAGGAGGAGGACAAACTGGTGAACGGAAGGAAGGAAGGACGACTAAATAGACATTGCATTGTTGTATAGCCGAACAAATGAAAATACCTCAGCACCATTTGAAGAGACACAAACACTCCATACAAATGTTGTTGTTTTTATTTCGCTTTTTCATAGAAAACAAACGTTTTTGTTATTCTGCAATTTCCCTTTTGAGGGAAAACAATACCAAGAGACACACATGCACACATACATATGTGCATATGTCACTGCAGGATATTTATTGCAAACCTGTGAACGGTGTAGACAAGCTTTAGCGAGACAGAATATTGTCAAGTGTAACACACATTTGAAATGAAGGTAACGTCACCCAACCCCATTCCGCCACCACAACCACTTACTCTTGATTTCGGCCACCTCTCCTCCACTCCATTCCATCAGCGATAGGATAAAAGAGTTTTGCACCAAATTCAAAAGCAGAACACTGGAAATGGTGACAACATAAGTGTATTGATAGTGAATTCAAAGGATCTCTCATGTGTGGATGGCGCCCAACGATAACTAGGACCATACAAACTTACACAATGACAGGTTACCCCCCCCACTAACCGCACAGTGACACCTATAAATATTTAATTTATTTGAAAAGGTAAAACTATTATTAAGGTCACCCCAACCAGTGACCTTTTTCTTGGCATGTTTCTCAAAAACCAAAAAAAAATGCAAATTTATTGGTATTTCTAATGGAGGTACATTATTTTCCACAGCGGACACCATGCCGGAAGTCGAACCGGGTTGCTATAATCTATGTAACATGACTTTGGAATTGCTTTGGTCTATTTTTAAATGAAAAATGCAGGTCTAATTTTAGCTACAATGAAAATAGTTTTTAATGGCAACGAAAATAAAATTGGAATGGGACAAATGTCACATAGCTTTTTTTAACAGTTGGGAATAAGTAAAAGGTCGAGGATCGGTGGATACGAATATACCTAACAGTGGGATAGAAGACCTCTTAGGGGTCTTCTCTTCTTCTTCCCTAGAAAAGAAATAAGATGGCCTCTCTTCCACTGAAGAGAAGTAAAAAGAAGTAAAAGGACCTATTTGAGGCCTTATCCACTTCTATAGAATAGAAGTGAGAGGACCTCTCTGAGGTCTTCTCCACTTCTATAGAATAGAAGTGAGAGGACCTCTCTGAGGTCTTCTCCACTTCTATAGAATAGAGGTCTGAGGTCTTCTCCACTTCTATAGAATAGAAGTGAGAGGATCTCTCTGAGGTCTTCTCCACTTCTATAGAATAGAAGTGAGAGGACCTCTCTGAGGTCTTCTCCACTTCTATAGAATAGAAGTGAGAGGACCTCTCTGAGGTCTTCTCCACTTCTATAGAATAGAAGTGAGAGGACCGCTCTGAGGTCTTCTTCACTTCTATAGGATAGAAGTGACAGGACCTCTCTGAGGTCTTCTCTACTTCTATACGTTGGAAGTGACAGGACCTCTCTGAGGTCTTCTCTACTTCTATACGTTGGAAGTGAGAGGACCTCTCTGAGGTCTTCTCTACTTCTATAGGTTGGAAGTGAGAGGTCTTCTCTGAGGTCTTCTTCTCTCTCTCTCCGAGGACTGAGGAAGAATTTTGTATAGAAAATTTGTCCATCAGTCTCTCTCTCCGAGGACTAAGGAAGACTCTTCCATAGACAATTTTCCATCAGTCTCCCTCTCTGAGGATTTAGGAAGAATCTTCCATATAAAATGTTTCCATCAGTCTCTCTCTCTCTCTCTCTCTCTCTCTCTCCGAGGACTGAGGAGGAATTTTCCATAGAAAATTTTCCATCAGACTCTCTCTCTCCGAGGACTGAGGAAGAATTTTCTATAGAAACTTTCTCCACCAGTCTCTCTCTGCGAGGACTGAGATAGAATTTTCTATAGAAAATGTTTCCATCAGTCCTCTCTCTCCGAGGACTGAAAAGGAATTTTCTATAGAAAATTTTTCAATCTGGCCCTCTCCGAGGACTGAAGAGGAATTTTCTATAGACAATTTTTTCAGTCTCTCTCTCCGAGGTTTGAGGAGGAATTATCTATAGAAAATGTTTCCCCATCAGTCTCTCTCCGAGGACTGAGAAAGAACTTTCTGTAGAAAAACTTTCCATCAGTGTCTCTCTCTCTCTCTCCGCGGACTGAGGAGGAATTTTCTATACATAGTTCTTTAATCCGCCCCTCTCTCCGAGAACTGGGGATGCATTTACTATAGAAAATTATTCCATCAGTCTCTCTCTCCGAGGACTGAGGACGAATTTTCTATGGAAAATTTTTCCATCAGTCCCTGTCATCTACTCTAACAATTAAATATTTTCATTTCACTGTGCATTTATTGAAACTAATTGAAAACAAGTTGCTATTTGCAACAAACCAAACCAAATAGTAATATTTTATAGAGGGAAATTAAAAATAAATGAGAGAATGAAAAAAACATCATAATAATGCCAATCACAATGCATTGTACAGCCAACACACACATACAAATTCATATACAGTTCAGCATCAGTTGGATCAGCTGCACTCTCTTTACATCATCCACAATACAAATACAATGAAAAGAGTTCATATATATGTATATATATGGATATCTAAGGGGGTTAAAGAATGTCCATGTACATGGGCAAAATTAGGTCATCGGAACACGGAAATCAAGGTCAACACACCACACACACACACACACACACCACACAATTTTCAATGTATTTCGTGTTGTCGTGGTTTATATATATTCGCACACAAACACAGACAACAAACATTGAAGAACAACAATTGCATGTACATACATGGCATTTCTTTTTGAGTTCATGTGCACTTAATGCAGTTTTTGTGTCCTAATACAAACAGACGACACGTACATACAAAATTATATACTTAAAAACATGGTTCAAACTAACAGCAAGAAGAAGATTAAACATAATTCACAGATGTGTGTTCTACTCGAAGTTCTTAAGTATTAACTTATACAAGGGACCAATACAAAGCCACTTTTAGGATGTAGTTCTTAAGGAAAATAATTTGGCAACACCCAAATTGGGAATTTTCATAGATCGCCAAGCCAAAAAAAGTAAAACTTAAATTATAAGTTCGAGAGTTATCGTGCTCACAAGCCACCTAGATCGACTTGTTCTGAAACGAATTCGGTCCAAAGTGACGTACTCTCAGTAGCCAAATGTCTGAGGGTATAACAAGTTAAAACGGCCGCTTAATTCGAACTTTTAATACCCTCCAACATTTGAAGCGAACTTGAAAATCACTCAAATGAAACCCCGTTTATGGGGATATCCGAACTTCGAATACGAAATTTAAAGCAGTTCCGATGGAATAATGCTGCTAATGTCATCAAATATATATGTCGATAGTCAAGCGGACTTTAAAGCTATGAAGTTCAAGTGCCATAAATCGAGAATCACTCTTGACTGCAAAGCTCCCTCCTTAAAATACGCGGGCTCTTTGCTCTTTAGCTCGAGGCATTCCAGTCAATTGATACACCGATTGCTGAGACTGTTAAACATCAAAAGGGAGAATGAGAATAAGAACCAGCCCCATCAATTAGCAGGCCTGATCTTAGAATCGCTGTAGGCATATTGAATGGCCACTGCCGACAGATCGGACACAGAGTTCCTGACTACTGTCGACTATGGAAAGATGTCCCATGTTATTCAACAAGAACATTGGGCGTTTGACAGATGAGAGATGACATGGATCCCATCAACTCGCTAAGGAAAACCACTTTGCTAACTACACTTCTCTCTATACATTTTTTCTTCTTCTTCTCGCTTCTTTGTCTCTCCTATCCCGAAATGTCTCATTTCTTCCTCGCAATGGACCAAAGGTTCCCCAGTGAAGGTGAGATTACATAAAACGCTTTTTTTGAATGGCTTTAGCTGGCTTCTTTGTAAAAGAACAAGGAGCATAGGTGTGAACAAGTATAGATTAAGGACCAAACTTGAATTGAAATTATGATCTTCGTAGAATCACATTCTGAGTCGGTTTATGAATGATTTGGATATAACTTTCATATATAGTGCCTTCCGATGTCATAAGTATTGTGCACCAAATGCGTAATATCAGACCGACTCAAATGAATTTAGCACACGCTGTCAAATTTATCCAGATATTTGTCTGGGAATTTTGCTGAATATCGGTTCAGTTTTAGATATAGCCCCCCATACATATTTTCATCCGATTTCAATTTATGTGAGCCTTATCTATAATATACCTCCAAATGAAATGGATTTCGGCACATCCGACAGAATTTAGCCCAGAAGCAAGTACATCGAATTTGGAGAAAATCGGCTCAGATATAGCTATAGCTCCAATATATTGGATGGATTGCTGCACAGGGTATATTAACTTTGTAATTCCGTTTGTAACATCCCTAAATATTCGTTGTAGGCCCCCTAAAGTATATAATTATGATCAGCATAAATTCTAACTCGATTTAATGATGTCCGTCTTTATGTCTGTCCATCCGTCGGTCTCCCTGTCTGTTGAAATCACGATACAGCCCACAATATTTGATGTATAGCTTCAAAATTGCCACAATACGTTGTATGTGTCTAGGATAGTTGATACTGAAATGAGATATATTGGTCCACGTTTTGATATAGACGCCATATAACGGTATCTCCCGATATGCGGTATTTTCATTATTTTACCCACATTTCTCACGGATTGGTGTTTCGAGTTAGCAATGGGTTCTAGCTCCGGTGGTGAACATTGTATGTATAGGTTCACGTTTTGGTATAGCCCCCATGGAACCTCCCAATATTCGGTATTTTGAAGATTTTGTCACATTTTTTCGCGGATTTGTCTTAAAATTGGTATTTGCAGTGCTTAATGGCTTCTAGCTCCTGTGGCGGAACATTGCATATTTAGGTTCATGTTTTCCTATAGCACTCATATAACGATACCCCTCGATATTCGGTATTTTGAAAATGTTTGTCACATTTTTTCAAGGGCTTGTCTAAAAATTGGTATTTGTAGGGAATAATGGGTTCTAGCTCGTGTGGCGAAAGATTGAAGGTATCCACGTTGTTGCATAGCCCCATATAACGATACCTCCCGATATTCGGTGTTTTGGTGATTTTTGCCACATTTTTCCACGGATTCTTCTAAAAATTGGTATTTGTTGGTCAAAATGGGTTCTAGCTTCAATGGCGAAACATTGTATGTATAGGTCCACGTTTTGGTATGGTCCCCAAATAACGGTACCTCCCGATATTCGATATTTTGATAAAATTGGTATTTGCAGTTCATAATGGGTTCTAGCCCGGTGGCAAAACATTGCATATTTAGTTCCACGTTTTGCACATATAAACTACCCACCGGTGTTTGGTATTTTGATAATCCTAGTCACATTTACCCACGAAATTGTTTAACATTTCATATTTTAGAAGATTTGGTATATGATAATACTTGAAGTATAAAATTGTCAATGTGGGATCCCCTTTGATATGGCTTCCATCAACCCTCTCACCCACTTTATGGTTTTTTGAAAAGTTTAACAGCATTTTCCAAACGGTCTTACTGTTATTTGTAATTTAAAGTGGAACGCTTTTGAATCCAGATACTTTTATATAAAAATGTTTCCTTTATCCAATGGTGGAGGGCGGCGGAACTTAATGTATTTTTTTTTTTTTTTGTTAATTGTTTTACTTTAACTTCTCTAGTGGTGGTCCATTCGTTAGTTGTCCTTTATAGCAGACTTTTTATTGTAAAAATGTCTTAGGACGAAGGCCGAACCTATAGCCATTGTTAATTGTTTTTGTTCTTTTTTTCAGCTTATCATGACCACTTTATATGCTGAGGCAATTTATGGGCCTATATACCAAATTTACTTTACATATATACTTGCGAAAGAACACTTTATTTATAGAATTACAGCATACTTAAATGCAAACAACAATTCTTCTCCAGGATCATTTATCTAAAAAAATGTGAATGTGTGTGAGTGTGTGTGGTGTGCGCCGTGGGGGAGTAAAGCAATATTGCGTCGTTAAACCTAGAAATGCGTGTGAAAGTGTGGTGGTGTGTTTGTGTGTGAGTCTACATCTGGGAGGCTGTGATTGCAAAATCTCTTCTCAAGATGCTGTAGGCAACCCGCCACCAAACGTGTGTACATCAGGGGGAGGGATGTAGGTGAAGGTGGTGATGGCGGATTGTGATGATGGTTGCTTGGGTTAGGTTATTTGTTGGTAACTATAATCTAAGTTCTTAAGAATAAATACACTTTGTTGCACACACATATATGCTCTGAAACTGCATATGTATGTGTTATTACACCTTCATGTACATATTTCTTTATGTACATATGTACTTTGACAAGAAAAAGAAATGAAAAAAAAAAGGCTTATGTAGTTTATAACAACAACCTACCGCATATCTCCATGACATTTTGCTAAAAGTTGTGTTTTTCTTCTGCTGGCTTCTGAGAGTAGTTTTGAGGTTGTGTTATTAGTTGTTGCTAATGACTCGAGAAGAAGTTTCCTGTTTCACTGGTTTTTTTTTTTTTTTGGAGGATAAAGTTTTGATTTATGGCTGCGTTGTCAGGACCTCGTCGCTTTTATCCTTGTGGTAGGTTTTGAATGTTTGCCTGGCTTGGCTTGGCTGGGGGCTGCTAGGCTATAGATTGCTTGGTGTCCTTGGTAATGGCAATTGTTGATGCAACTACAAGTCGATTGCAATTTCTGGCAATTGATTTGGAGCGGAGGAAAAACGCGCAATTTATCTGTTTATTTTTTTTTTTTTTTTTTGTTTCGTTGTATTGCGGCGGAATTGCAAGTTTTACTGCTAATTTAATTTGTTGAGGATTTATTGTTTAATGCACTTTATGTCGTTTGTTGTTTGGTTTTGTTTTTGTTTTCTTATAGAAAATGTAGAAAATTTTTCTTATCAAAATTCAGTTTTCTTTTTTTTTTCTTAGATTTATTCTTTGATTTTTGATATCACTATGTTGTCGGGGCTTTAAAGCGAACAAAATCTTTGGAAATTTGGCAAATTATTTCGAACTGAAATTCTCGTTTAACTTGGATTTTGCTTTTGTTTCGTTAAAAATAACAACAACAAAAATTTATTGGCAAATTAAAGGGAAATAAATTAAATTTATTTAAATGGTTTAATGGTGTGTTTTTTCTATTCGATTTCAGTTTGCTCGATTTCGCCTAGTTCTCTCGCTCGGTGTGTCAGCTTATGATTGTTTTGATAAAATTCGCGTGGCGTTCTTTTTGCGACTAACTGATTTACTTGGCCGCTGTGTACAACATAGGGTTGATTTCGTTTCATTTGATTTGATTTGTTTCGCTGCAGCTCAGTTCTCTGCCAACGTTGCTCTGTTCCGCTCTGCTCTGCACCTCCGTTGTATTTTCACTTTGCCCACAGTTCAGTGCTGGCTAGCTGTTGGATGGATGTAAGGCGCCCACCATCACCATAACGCTAACACAAAATTGAAAGCTTTTCGCCAATAAAAGTTTCCACACATTCTATATCACTCACTCAGTGTTCTCTCTCGTCTCTCTCGCCAACTCTCTCCAAAGTTTTCTTCTTCATTTAGTCACAGTTTATGTTTCATTTAGTATTTCACATTTAACAACAATGTTAATATATACTGATGACTGAATGAATAGACAGAGAGAGAGAGAAAAACACACTCACTCATACATTAGGTGCAACCTACGAGAGAGGGAGAGCACACACACACTCAATGCAACCAACAGAAATTGTTTTCAAATGTGACGTAGTTTTCTGTTTACGAGTTTTGTCAACAAAATAGGTACCCTACAGAATGAAGTTCAAATAGGAATAGGTTGAGTGTGCATTTGAAATGACTTTCGAATGTTCTTTTATACCCTCCACCATGGAAAGGAGGATATATCACATTTGTCATTCCGTTTTTAACACTCTGAATATTTGTAGCAGACCCCATAAAGTATATATGTTCATGATCAGCGTGAGTCGATTTAGCAATGCCCGTCTGCTAAAATCGCGATACACATTCCACATTATTTGACGTAGAGCGTTAGTAGGTGTATTGTGTCTATTACGGCTGATATTGAAAAAAGATCTATCGGTCCATGTTTTAATATAGTCCTCATATAACGGTACCCTCCAATATTTGGTATTTTCATGGTTTTGGCCATATTTTTCCACTGGCGTTAAAAATTGGGCGTTTGTAGTTCGTAATGAGTTCTAGCTTGTGTAATGGGTTCGTACCTGAGGTCGTACCTTCGGATATTCAGTATTTTGCCGATTTAAGCCGCATTTTGACGGATTTTTTCGTGTTTTTAGTTTACAATGGGTTAAACAACCGATGTCAGAACAGTGTCGATATTTATCCACGGTTTCCATATAACGGTACTTACCAATATTCGGTATTTTGATTATCCTAGTCACATTTGTCCACGGAATTGTTTCAATTTTGTCGGTATTGCCCCAATATATCGACTCCACCCACTTTATGTTATTTGAAAACTTTAACTGCATTCTCCAACCAATCTCAATGGTATTAGCAGTTTAGAGTGGAACACATTGGAATCCATATACTTTTATACAGAAATATTTTCTAATTTCCGTTCAGCCGAACTTAATGTTTTTGACCATTTCTCTCAAAAGCACAATATTTAAGATAGGTTATCAGAGCTACCCGTAAAAAAAACTTTATTTTGGGGATTTATGTAAAGTAGAATATACGAATTATGAATCTCTTTTTAAGTATAACGCAGACATTATGTTTTTCGTACAAATAATATTGTCATAGAGTGCATGAATACTTAAATTGAAACCAGTATGGAAAAGTCAAAAGTCGGGCGGGGCCGAATATATGATACCCTACTCCACTATGATATTTAGTGGAGAATTTATTTCAAGTTATAGTTTGCTATAGAGTGCATGATATCACTTGGCGAAGGATTGTATTAAACCAGTAAGGAAAGCTCTCGTAAAAAGGTTTATACAGGGCATTTCAGAGCTCTATGAGAATTTGGTACAAAATCAAAATCTATCTAATTCTATCGTGCATTTTACGAACTATAGCTATCTCTGAACCGGGTTTCTCCAAATTTTACGTATTAGCTTCTAGACTGAATGCGGTCTTATGTACGAAAATTCAGGTGATTTGGGCTGATATTGACCATTTAGTGCACATTTAACCCGAAATCGGATGAAGATATTATGGGAGCTATATCCAAATCTGAACCGATTTCGATAAAATTTAAAACAGCTATTCCTGTGCCATCTAATACCTGGTACCAAATATCACGGTTGTGGAGTGAATATACGAATGTATGGGACCTAAAACACTAAATCGGATGAAACATACATTTGGTTGCTATATCATATCTGAACCGATTTTCACTAAATTAGATTACTTGCTTCTAGGCTAAATTTGGTCCGATGTACTAAAAATCAGTCCATTTGGACCTTTATCGGCCATTTGGTGCACAATTAACCCGAAATCGGATGAAGATATATATGGGAGCTATATCCAAATCTGAACCGATTTCGATAAAATTACAAACAGCTATTTCTGGGCTGTATCTTATATCTGGTACCAATATCATTCTTGTGGAGTGCATATTACGAATGTGAGAGGCTTAAAACCAAATCGGATAAAACATATATATGGGAGCTATAGCTGTTTCTGAACCGATTTTCTCCAAATTTGTTGTATTTGCTTTAAGGCTAATCTCGGTCACATGTGCCAAATTCGGGCCATTTGGGCTGATATTGTCCATTGGTGGTCAATTAACCCGAAATCGGATGAAGATATATATGGGAGCTATATCCAAATCTGAACCGATTTCGATAAAATTTAAAAACACCTATTTCTGTGCTCCATCTATATCTGGTACCAATTATCACGGTTGTGGAGTGCATAGTAGGATTAAGGGACCTAAAGGTCAAATCGGATGAAAGATATATATGGGCTATAGCTATATCTGAACCAATTTGATATGCTTGCTTCTAGGCCGAATTCGGTTGGGTGTGCCAAAATTCAGGTAATGGACTGATAGTGGACATTGGTGCTCATTTAACCCGAAATCGGATGAAGATATATATGGGAGCTATATCTAAATTTGATCCGATTCTCACCAATTTCAATAGGGTTTCTTGGGCCAAAAAAATATCGTTTGGAAAAATTTCATCTCATCGGATAATAAATGCGACCTGCATTTTGTTCACAAGAATACATGGACGGACGGACAGACGGACTGACATGCATAAATCGACTCAGAAAGTGATTCTATGAAGGTTCTCAAAAGTAACTATGGGTCTATCTCATTTCCTTCTCCATGTTACAAACAAATGCACAAAGACTAATACCCTACCACTATGTGGTGTAGGGTATAAAAATATATCGGAGCCAAGATGCACAATATGGAAACTTACGTCCCGAAATTCACTCCATTGGGCTGAACCTGAAATCGGATTAGAATATATTTGGGAGCTATATCAAATCTTAGCCGTTCTCGATAAAATTTGGCAACGGTATTTAAAAGCTTTATAAGATATTGGTACCATCATTGTTGTCAAATGCATATTACGAAATTGAAGGACTTAAACACCAAATCAAATGAAACATATATATGGGGAGTTATAGCTATATTTGAACCGATTTTCACCAAATTTAAGGTACTTGCTTCTAGACTAAATTCAGTTGGATATGCCAAATTTGAACTGATATTGTTCATTTGGTGCACAATTAACCCGAAATCGGTTGAAGTTTATATGGAACCTATATCCAAATCTGAACCGATCTTGATAATATTGACAGAGTCTTTTCTGGGCTGTATTTGATGGCTGGTGCCGAAGATCATTGTTGTGGAGTGCATATTATGCATGTGAGGGACTTTAACGCCAAATCGAATGAGCTATGGCTATGCTTTTAGGATTAAATTCAGTCGGAATTGCCAAACTTGGTGGAAAAAAAACCTGAAAGCGGTGAAGATGTATAATCTTGTACCAAATACCATT